>NW_016157733.1:122653-134116 GCF_001687245.7 Rhagoletis zephyria | reverse complement strand
TGAAATATTGTGTAGTAAGTATGAAATATTTAGAAATGATCGCTTAGATAGAAAAGGCGGGGGTGTTTTAATAGCTGTTCAGACCGACTTTTCCTCTGAAAATGTTGTGATCACAGGGTCAGTGTTAGAATACGGTGCCCCTCAAGTAGTGTTTTTCTTGTTGCAATTTATATTCCACCAAACTCTAACCCTTCGGTTTACTTTAAACATTCTTCATTATTGCTCTCTTTATTTGCCATGGTCAAGCATTCCGATTCGATTGTTGTGTTGGGCGATTTCAATCTAGCGTGTGTTTCCTGGGATTCGGTGGATGGAATTATGGTGCCAAATTCTTCTCGGGATGTACTTAACCAATTTCTTAACGAACTTTCCGATCATGGTCTATATCAGATTAACTACGACAGCTTAAAATAGCTATATCTGAAATAATCTGGCCTGAGTACGATGGGGATGTTGAGAACAGTGCCTTACACTTTAGTAAAATCTTCAATAATATATTCAGTAAACTCATTCCTCTTGTTAAAGAAAATACCGGACCTCGTAACTCGTTGTGGTTTAACTCAGAGCTAAAGCATTTAAAAAATCAGAAAACTAAATCATTTAAACTTTATAAAAAATCAGGCCTGTCTTCTCACTACGCCGCGTACTCCATCCTTCGTCATAAATACAATGCCTTAAACAGAAAATGTTACAGGAATTACATTAATAAAACTCGCATTAACATCATTTCTAATCCCAATNTGTGGTTTAACTCAGAGCTAAAGCATTTAAAAAATCAGAAAACTAAATCATTTAAGCTTTATAAAAAAATCAGGCCTGTCTTCTCACTACGCCACGTACTCCATCCTTCGCCATAAATACAATGCCTTAAACAGAAAATGTTACAGGAATTACATTAATAAAACTCGCATTAACATCGTTCCTAATCCCAAGTCATTTTATCATTTTGTTAACTCAAAACGTAAAATAAATGGGTTTCCCTCAATACTGAAATTAGATGATGTTATTTCTAGTGATGATGATATGATTGCTGATATGTTTGCAAATTATTTTGAATCGAACTATTCTGTCGAGCCAGATGAAAAAACTTCCAGCTATCCTTTTCCACTCCCACAGTTTGACCACATCCGTATTCCTTCAATCTCCGCTGACAATGTTCTCCTTCATTTGAATAGTTTAAAAAATTCTTTTCTAAGCGGCCCGGATGGTATTCCCTCCTGTGTCCTAATAAGTTGTGCTGATTATCTATATAAGCCATTAACAAACATCTTCAATGCTTCTCTAAAGCAAGGAGTTTTCCCCTCTTTGTGGAAGGAGTCGTATATCTTGCCGCTTTATAAAAATGGAAGCAGGTCGAATATTGCGAATTATAGGGGAATCGCTAAGCTGTGTGCCATTCCTAAATTATTTGAAGAAATCGTTACGGAAGAACTATCTTATTCCATAACACCCGTTATCGATGTATCACAACACGGCTTTTGTAAAGGTAAATCAACTGTATCAAACCTTCTTGAATTCACTACAAATGTGAACAATGGTTTCAAAAGTAATTATCAAACTGACGTCATTTACACTGATTTCAGCAAGGCTTTTGATAAAGTATCTCATTCAACTCTAATATACAAACTTGATAAAATTGGTTTCCCTCCAATCCTGCTGCGCTGGCTTTCTTCTTATTTCATTGGCAGGAAACAGAGGGTTATCTTTAAAAAATGTTCATCTCGTGTAATTCATGTGACGTCAGGTGTACCTCAAGGTAGCCACCTTGGTCCCCTTCTGTTTATTTTATTCATCAACGATCTTCCAAATATTTTGAAGTATTCGAATTGCTCAATGTACGCAGACGACGTTAAATTATTTAAGTTCATTGGTGCCCCAGGAGACAGGAAACAATTACAGGTGGACCTTAGTAATGTGTTTAAATGGTGCGAAGTAAATTCTATGTCACTTAACTTGAAAAAGTGTAAATTTCTGTGTTTCTCTAGAAAACCCTTTCAATCATATAGCTACCGCATAGTGTTGATCAGGTAACTAATTTCATCGATCAAGACGTAACCATGGACTCTAAGCTTGAATTCAAGTCCCATATAAACTCTTGTGTTAATAGAGCCAAGGGCGTCTTGGCTTTCATCAAACGTAGGGCTAAAGAATTAAGAGATCCTTATGTCACCAAAGCTCTCTTCACCTCCCTAGTCAGGCCGATCTTAGAATACGGGTCCGTCGTATGGAACCCTAGATATCAAACGCACTCTGGCAGACTCGAGTCGGTACAGAAACAATTCTTATTATTCGCATTAAATAATTTGCCTTGGGATTCGACATTAAATCTCCCACCGTACAAAAGCCGCTTGAAGCTCATAAATTTGCCAACGCTGCACAGCCGTAGAGAGATGCTCGGGGTTTTGTTCATGATTAAGATCTTGAACGGGATGGTCAATAGTCCCTTTCTACTGAACCAGATCACGTTTTGTATTCCTTCTAGGCCTTCTAGACATTACAAGCCCATTAAGCTAACTATTTGTAGAACAAATTTTGAAATGCATGATGCTTTTCGTTGCATATACCAGGACTTTAATAAGCATTACGACTATTTTGACCCCTCCGACTCACATTTTACCATTAAGAAAACCTTACTTGAGATTTTGAATAAACCCTTACATTGCACCTTATCGTTCAGCTGGTGAACTGTATTTCTGCTCAGTTTATGAGGTAAACGTAAACGTGAATCGCTTTTTTGTAACTAAATAAATTAATATCTTTAACCGGGAACGATAAATTACACAATATCTATGACTGCTTAGTACAATTGTAATCGGCTTCGTATATTTTCGCGACCGCGTAAGACAATACGTGCATTGATCGGAAACTCGGCCTTTCCTACCATGATAAACAGCTTGTCCACAGCGCGGAGCGGAAACTAGAGCTTTCCGCCTGCCACTCACTCAAAGTAATGCCTTCGGGAACATGGATCGGAAACTCGTTCTTTCCGACCATGCTGAACAGCTTGTCCACAGTGCGGAGCGGAAACTAGAGCTTTCCGCCTGCCACACATTCAAAGTAATGACTTCGGGAGCATGGATCGGAAACTTGTTCTTTCCGACCATGATCAACAGCTTGTTCGTAGCGCGGAGCGGAAACCAGAGCTTTCCGCCTGCCACACATACAAAGTAATGTCTTCGGGAACATGGATCGGAAACCCGGCCTTACCGACCTTGATCAACAGCCTGTCCGCAGCGCGGAGCGGAAACTAGGTCTTTCCGCCCGCCGCACACAAAAGTAGACTGAAGACTAGGCCTCGCCAGCTACCAAACCTGCTATTTTATGTTATTATTATTACTATTATTGTTATTATCATTATAAATTAAAACATATAATTAGTCTATTCTGTAATACACTCTAAAAAGTGCATGTAAAACTACTACTGAAAAGTGTTTATTTTTCAACCATAATCTGTTCAAGTATACGCACAAGATGTTCAAGATTTGATTTTGAACATGAGTAGTTTAAAATATACACTTAAATATACACATGAAATGTTTAAAATTACAACCATTTTGAAAGTAAAAATATATTTTTTACAAATAATAAATACTAAGTGCCAGGGGCGCACCCAGGGTGTTTATACTTCTAAATATATATTATCAGCAAATACAGAAAATTTGCTTCAGATAATACGCTCTTTAAAATAAATTTATGCAAGTTTTATGTACAGTATGTAATAAATAAATAAACTTTTTAAAGTTTCACAAATTGCATTTTATTTACATAAAATTTACAAAGAACTCAAACATAACTTTGGACCGCGTGAACCGATTCTAATTAATCTTTTTTTTACCGGATAGATGGTAACTTAAGGGTCGTCTCGTAATTTGGTTTAGATCCGATCATTAAATCATGAAAAAATTAACGGTTAAAGATGCACTCAACTTTCAAAAGTAATACAAAATTTTACAAAAGAATTTTAATATAAATAAATTAAATAATTCCATGAAATTTTTACGCTTTTATATTCATTTTCGTCGATTTCTGGTTTCTCATTTTTTTAATACTTCGAATAACGAAAACTTAACTAAACTTGTATTTTTATCATGTAGCTCATTTTGGTGGAACGAATTCGAAGTTAGCAAATTAAATCTTCGAATACTTGTTAAGTACATATCAGTGGTAAACTTTTTTAGGCTGTAAAGTGTAAAAAGCAACAGTAAGTGGGTATGCATTGCATATTTTTAGGACAATGTTTTCATTCGCAGTTCAACTTTAAAGAACTCTCAAGGTAAAAGAAAAATCTTACAAAATGACGCACAAGAAATGCAAAAGAAATTTTCTTCTATAAAAATTTCTTAAATCATAATAAATTTAACCCCAAAACCCACCCCTACGTGACAAATTTGGTATGTAAAAGTAAACAGACAGCAGCCGTCATCGATTCGCCATTTCGCTGCTTGCCATGTTTGAGTTCCGGTCGCTTAACGAAAAATTTTGCATGTGAAAGCAACAACAAAGTTAGCTAGCACGGATAGACGATAGCAAGTTTGGTTGTACCTCATTTAGTTCGTTCGTTTCGCCACTTGCTAACTGTTGGCGAATCGATGACGGCTAGTGTTTAATTTTGCACACACAAGGAGAGGAAACTGGTTACCTCTCTTTATATGCGTACATTTAAACGAACATTTTTTAGAGGAAATTTTAAACATTTTATGTGTAAACTGTGAAATTGTGAAAAATAAATGTTTAGAACTCAAAAAACAAAATTGAAATTTGTTCTACGCCACACATATGATAAGTAAAAGGAAGCATGCAGTGTTTAATTTAATAAACATGGTGTGTAAATATGCATTTATTAAGAGAGGAAACTGGTTACCTATCTTAATATACGCAAATTTAAACAAAAATTTTTTAGAGTGNAAAAAACAAAATTGAAATTTGTTCTACGCCACACATATGATAAGTAAAAGGAAGCATGCAGTGTTTAATTTAATAAACATGGTGTGTAAATATGCATTTATTAAGAGAGGAAACTGGTTACCTATCTTAATATACGCAAATTTAAACAAAAATTTTTTAGAGTGTATATCACAAATACTTAAATATCTAAATGTTCTATTCTCATTTGTCTGTAAGAAAACATTTTTCTGTAGACCAAATAAATAAATAAATAAAAATCATTTTTACCTTCCTTTTATTAGCTCGGGATGTAACTATGTAATATTGATGCCGCTAAAAGACGTAGCGACGTATTCTCAAGTTACATACTTGATGACAGTACGAATGGCAATTATAATAGGGAGGTTTTAGTTTTTTAAACTATAATTTTATTCATTATAGATATAAAGGCCTGTATATTAATATACCGTAAGGATCAACAAAAGCGACTTGCGCCTCTGTGTATCAATATATGTATTAGCAAATCTTTAGCAAGTTCAAATATAATAACATAAACTCTAAATAAATGGAAGATACTACATCATTTCCAAGAGTACTTCAGAGAGCGTCAAATGTACTTCAGAAACTGTAAAATGTTCTTCAGAAAGCATCAAATGTACTTCAGAAAACGTAAATGTATTTCAGAATAGTCAATTGTAAAATAAACTGACTATTCTGAAGTACATTTTACGTTTTCTGAATTACTCTTGGAAAATGTGTAGTAAGTCCCGTGTGTATTTAAACTGTTTTTCAATACTTATCAGTTCTTATTTCAGAAGCAACTTCCATATGGGCAAATCTAAAAAACAGTTAACCTTTGTGTTATTTAGCTTTATTTTCATTGCTTTAAATTATATCAAGCGGGTTGCTTTTGGATATAATTCACAGACGTATACTTAAAGCCTCGAACAAGTTTTGAATCAATTTGTTGCCTAATGCCGATTTCGTTTCTACCGAAAAATGCAACCTTCTCTTTGCCCCCTACGCACAAACACTAAAAAGAGGGCGCTGAGAAGGCAACATTTTTTGTAGAAACGAAATCGCCATAACTTTTGAGTTATAGATGTTTTCATTAAAAAAATATATAAAAAATAAAAACAAGTGAATTTTTTATGTACTTTTTAAGAGGTGAATAATTAATTACTCTAACTCTACTTTATCGAGTATAGTTTTTGAAGCATTTCATTTTACAAACTTTTTAAGTACGTACATATTGTATTCTACAAACAATTACGAATAGTTTGATACCCTAGCAAGAGGTATGCTTTCAGAATAAACCAACTCTTAAAGATAAAATATTCTGCGATCTTGAGCGTAATTTTTAATGCAAAAACATCTTAATTGCAGGCACATTTGGAAAATACGTCAAAACGATCTAAATCTTTTTATAACTACTAGGCCTTATAACATTACATATACCTGAAAAATGCTTCCAAAAAATTTTTACTAGAAGTGTGTAAAAACCCTGCTTAACTACTTTTAATGATGCTTCTTCTTGACAAAGGTTCGGATAGTTGCTCTTACTTAATTGGAGCCTTGTAAATTCAATGGCGTCCCCAGTTTTGCCCGATTGGCTTCACTTTTCGAGAGAGCGGTACTTGAAACTTTGTTTAAATTTTAACTAGTTATTTTATAATAAAAAAAATACTTCCTCAGTTTTGAAGATATTTTCCTAAAATTGTGCGCACGACTGTATTTTAATATTGGCCCTTATTATGAGTTGAATTCGATCTTCCCTGGCTATCGAAGGCTTTTGATCCGGAAGTTGAAGACATGCTTTTGGAACAGAATTTAAAGGCATATATAAACAAAATCGGATTGTTGGATTTCAATAAAATTAATATTAAAAATCTGCATTTTTGTTTGTTCTTTTTATTTTAATTCTTTTATTTATTTTAGCCTTACCTTACTCTGCAGAGTTTTGAGAATGTTACGTGCGATATAAGTCACTGAGTACTTAATACGGTGAACATCGTTTTAGTAGTATATTTACTGCAGTTTTATAAAAATCATCTATTATGTGTCTTTTACATGACCTTATATCATGGTATTTCTATTACACGGTTACAGATTTTTGAGCACCGACTTGTAGAACCACGATAGAAAATGCTGGCAGGGTATATACATATGTATATCTACATACACATATACATACATATGTATACATATCGCTACCTTAATAGAAAGTTAATAGAAAAGTCGAATATAAAACCAACTACTACATCAGACAATTAGTTTATATGTCTGTATATTAAGGTAACGATATGTATATTTGTTAGTACACAATTAACTATCCAACTTTTATTTTATAATTAAGAGAATAACTTTTACAAAAATAATTGCAGCTGAATTTAGGGTGCTTCCAAGTTAAATAAGCGATTTCGAGTTTTGTTATTCTCTGGCTCCATATGTAGTTCTAGTAAATAAATGAATATTTTATGCCTTAATCCATCAGTTTCTCAGTCACCTTTAATCGATGTTCAGTGATGACATACGTTTTTCCACTCTGCAATAGATGATAAATAAATGATGAGAAATGGAAATTATGAAGCCAATAGTAGTAAGATTTAATAATTTGTCTATTTAAAACATGGGAGGTTTGAACGCACTGTACGACTATTTCTATGAATGTAATCATGATGCATTCATTTTTAGAGGTAGTTTCACTCTCTCTTCTCAGACCCCATATTAGTCCTTTGACAGAAACTGTGTTTCGAATTTTCGTGCGACCCATTCCTAATAAAAATGTTTCTATTATTTGAATTAAGTAAGCAAAAGAAAACCAAACCAATATTTGAAAAAAAAAAAATAAATTAATTAATTAAATAATAACTTTAATATTCGGTTTTTTCATTACTATGCCTTTTATTCTAAATTTCTACAGGAAAATCTATAAAAATTGCACTTCTTTCACATCATAGCTTATGACATGCATTTCCTTCTATGGTACTTCGCTGCTAAAATGCTACGGTTAAAAGCCGAAACGAAAGCAAAAACGCAAAAAAGTCTGAATTTCACACAACATTAATATTCGGTTTTCTTAAAATGTAGCCAAATACTTGCAAATAAATGCACAAAATGTTAGAGCATAATATTTAATGGGTGGTCTTAACGCACTTTACGACTATTTCTATGAATGTAATCATGATGCATTCATTTTACAACGCTTTTCTCAACTTGTAATGTTGTATGTCCAGACAACCATTTATACTAGGCCCATTCCTTATCTTTTCGGACTAAAATATGAAAAGCGTCAAAATGCAAGAGCGTGAGCAAAATGCAAGAGCGTGAGCAAAATGCACTCACTAAAAGAGAATAACAGGAAAAAGTTAAGGAACGCAAAACACCAAATTTTTAGTCCAAAGAATGGCAACAATAAAACCNGGAAACTAGAGCTTTCCGCCTGCCACACATTCAAAGTAATGACTTCGGGAGCATGGATCGGAAACTTGTTCTTTCCGACCATGATCAACAGCTTGTTCGTAGCGCGGAGCGGAAACCAGAGCTTTCCGCCTGCCACACATACAAAGTAATGTCTTCGGGAACCTGGATCGGAAACCCGGCCTTACCGACCTTGATCAACAGCCTGTCCGCAGCGCGGAGCGGAAACTAGGTCTTTCCGCCCGCCGCACACAAAAGTAGACTGAAGACTAGGCCTCGCCAGCTACCAAACCTGCTATTTTATGTTATTATTATTACTATTATTGTTATTATCATTATAAATTAAAACATATAATTAGTCTATTCTGTAATACACTCTAAAAAGTGCATGTAAAACTACTACTGAAAAGTGTTTATTTTTCAACCATAATCTGTTCAAGTATACGCACAAGATGTTCAAGATTTGATTTTGAACATGAGTAGTTTAAAATATACACTTNTGTATGTACAAAACACATTCACACAATCACAAGCACAATAAACACTTACTTTTTTTTACTTTTTTTACTTTTTTTTTCTTATTGAATCTGCCCTGCCTAAGAGCCTAACAATAAGTTTTCGAATCTTAATCTAACGGGTGATTTTTTTGAGGTTAGGATTTTCATGCATTAGTATTTGACAGATCACGTGGGATTTCAGACATGGTGTCAAAGAGAAAGATGCTCAGTATGNGCAAGTTTTATGTACAGTATGTAATAAATAAATAAACTTTTTAAAGTTTCATAAATTGCATTTTATTTACATAAAATTTACAAAGAACTCAAACATAACTTTGGACCGCGTGAACCGATTCTAATTAATCTTTTTTTTACCGGATAGATGGTAACTTAAGGGTCGTCCCATAATTTGGTTTAGATCCGATCATTAAATCATGAAAAAATTAACGGTACTCCTAAATTTGTATATGAGAATTGAAGTCGGTTTTGTTTTTTTCTTAAAAATTACTTGTTTAATNGATGAGTATTTTCTTAACTGGCCCTAAGAAAAGATTACGACTGGGCTGGTAAGTCATTCCTATGTAGTCTTGACGTCTTGTTGACACGCAATAAAGATCTTGCTAAATGATTTGGGTGCACTAAAAGCTTCGATACATATTTCGTCTTCCGTTGTTCTATTTCGGTTCGTACTTCTGGTATTCTCAAGTCACGGTGAATGTTCTCATTTCGGATATACCAAGGTGCTCCGGTGATTGTTCGAAGGATTTTAGATTGCGCACGACGAAGGATTTCGATGTTGCTGCTGCTCGCGTAACTCACATCCAGGTCCATATCGGTTTTAAAACTGTATTGTAAATAACCACTTTATACTCCGGACTCAGGGGTGAGCGAGAGTTAATAAGCCAGTGGAGAGAATTGGGCTTCAGCTTGAGATGAGTCCTTTTAGCCACTATGTGGTTTCGCCAAGTAAGTCGCCTATCCAGATGGACCCCTAGGTAAGTGACATGATTGCTTTGTGGTATTTGTACGTTGTTCAAAGTCAAGGATGGACAGTTACTCTTATTCAGTGTAAATGTAACTTGCTTACATTTTTGCTCATTAACCTTTATTCGCCATTTTGCGAGCCAATTGGCAACAGCTTTCATATGATTGCCTAGGAGCGCAGTTGCTTGTAGACGACACTTGGAGCGACTGATTATGGCAGTGTCATCGGCAAAAGTGGACATTATCAGGCGGTCGTTTGTAGGAATATCCGCGGTGTATAAGACATACAGCATCGGGCCAAGGACACTGCCTTGTGGCACTCCAGTTTCGATTGCACGGGCTTCAGAGATGGTGGTGTTACATCGAACTGCAAACTTTCGATTATAAAGGTATGACTTCACCCTTCTGCTATGTTTGGGTCAAATTGACCCAATTTTAAGCAAAACCTATCGAAATTCGTAGGTTAATCTAATCGAATCGTGCTGATTCTTCTTCCACTTGCTTACTGAATTAAACAAAACGGATTAACACACTAATTATAAAAATAATTGTTTTTTATCTTACTGGAGAATTCTAAATATGTTTTGGTAACACTTATGGCGTTGGTGGGTCAGTTTGACCCACCAAGTGTTTTAGTAAGAATGTGTCATGCCCTACTGCCTACTTCGATCAAATTTTCCGATAAAGGAAATTATTTATCGGAAAGCGCTCACATTTTGCTGAGTACTATCTTTATTGATCATCGACAATTTCGTTCGTATTGCGAAAACGGGGAATTCCCGTTTCATGCAAGTATGCAAAGCGCTATTGTCAACTCGTGGAATATTCGCCCAGGTAGTAAATTGCTGTCATACAGAAACAAGCTTATCAAAAGTTGTTTGTACATAAAAGAGGTTATTGGAAGATTTCAAATAATGTCTCAAAGAAAAAGGGCAAGTCAAACTATTTACTTTTGTTGCAATTAGGTATTTTTATGAAAACTCGTTTTTCATGAAAAGATACTAAGTATTGAAGAAATACACCAAGTTATTGACGCGGAGGACATTTTCGATGACAGTGATGACGATGAAGATTTTGTACCTATCACAGAAAATGAAATTGAGGATTCAAACACATCTTCTAGCGACAGTGAAGGCGATGTTTTACTTGAAGATTGCAATACGACAGAAGAAGTCAACTTACGAAATTTTTTATCTATATATATGTAGGAATGGCCTTCCCAATCCTCTTAGTCTTTAATTAAAACGCGCTTTTAATGTTTACAAAACTGGACGTTTATTCGCACACACACGGTTACATATCAATTTTAACTTTAAATGCTACGACTAGCTTAACAACTTCGCTTGAAGGCGGTCAAATACAATCTGCTGTATTGCTGTCCTTCGTTTGTCTCGTGAAGTCTATAGTTGAGTATGTTCAGTGTGGTCCGTTCAATCCTTGTCAGTGTTGTATTCGTCGATCAGTCTTAGTACGGGTCCCCACTGTCATACTTGTATGTTTGTATGTCGATGGCCGCCTACATCATTTCCCACATCCAGTTATAAGATTATAAATTAAATTTCCAAGAGAAAGTCGGTTCTTTACATATTTTCTAATTACCTTCGAAAATATATTAACTCGAAAAAAAAATAAACAATGCTTCATAGATCGATTTTTTTTAAATCTAACTTCATAAAGC
>NW_016157733.1:92825-121663 GCF_001687245.7 Rhagoletis zephyria | reverse complement strand
TCGGCCATCCTGCGCGATCATTCGGCCTCGGATGATGGATTCCATTTCTTTAGGAATTTGGCTACGGTATTTGTGCGGTCTGGCCCTTCGTGGTCGCCGATCTTCTCTGCGGCGTAGCGTCCGTGTCGCATAATCCTCGCAATCCTATATGGTCCGAAGAATTTTGGCTTTAACTTGAGTCTCGATCCGTATTGCGTTCGCTTGATTGCTACTAGCTCGTCCATGGCGTACTCTTTTGCAGTTCGTCGACGTTCGTTAAACGTTCTGCGGTTTTCTTGCTGTATTTCGGCGATTTTGTCGCGTGCTTGGTGGCATACTTCTTCCCTCTCTGCATCAAACTCGTCGATGTGCTCCTTCTGCAGAAGCTCTTGCTCCATAGGTGATACTGAGATTTCATCTGGCTTGTAGGCTGCTGCCGAACTCTTTACCTTGTCCGTTCGCGTCCTGCTTACATGAAATACATCTATCTCGCATTCTTTATTTTGCTTCGTTCCGGCTTCCACGCATACGTTTCCGGACCCTGCTTGCAGCCCGCTGATTTGACTTGAAGGTCTTCCATCGCGAAACCTCGCCCATTCCACACCTCGTTCGTACACACCTGTCTTGCTGGGATTCGCATGCTCTCGTGGTGATCCTACGATACCACCATGCCTAACACTCGTACCGTGTTCACTGACACAATCTCGCATTTCATCACGTCTACGCTGAACCTCAGCCGGATCTGCCGGTCTAGCACTTATTCTCAACTTCCTCACAATATTCGTTATCAGATTGTAAATATTGTTCAAATCGTCGGTGATCGAATTATCAGGATTTGCACTTGCGCAATTACCAGCCACTGCCTTGCGTTTTGCTGCACCATCTCCTGAATTCTTTTTGACTCGCCCAACCTCTACGCAATTACCAGCCTTCGCCTTGCGCACAAATGAGCTTTCTCCAACTTGACCAGCATTCGGGGAATTTCCGGCCACCGCCTTCCACGCCGCTGCACCTTCACACGGATCTGCTCCGTCTCGCACCACACTAGCGCAATTATCGGCCACTGCTTTGCGCTCGAGTGCATCCTCGCGTCCACTGAACTTTCTCGCCTTCTCCTTAAAAACGGCACCATCTTCCGTAACGATAAGGTCAACGTGTTTGAGGACATTGTTGCCTATCACCAGCGGGTAGCCCAAATCCCGCTCCTCTTGCCACATGAAACGTAATGTCAAGCGAAATTCCGTCTACTTGCATTGGGATGGTAAAACTACCCATTGTCGTCATTGCACTGTTACCGATGCCCACCAATCGCCGCTTCTCCTTGCTGAGCTCTGCATCCAGCTGCAGCATCAACAAAGTGTCATGACGCATTAGACACAGGTCTGACCCTGTGTCGATAAGTGCCGAAACTGTCTGATTCGAAGTGCTAAAATTGATGTCTTTAAAAATCAGGCCGCTCTGCCTTACCGCCATAATGTTTGCTGGAGCTCTCTCGGTCTTCACTCCATTTCCAGCGCTCTTGCACTCACTCGCTCGATGACCCTCGTTGCCACATTGAAAACATCTGATCTTTTTACGTGGACAATTTCGAGCAAAGTGAGACTGATCACCACAGTTGAAACACAGTTCTTTAAAAATATTTTGTAAATGAGGCCATAAGAGCTTAGGGGGAGAGTTACAACACAAAAATACATTTAAGGCGCAGCGAAGCACGCCGGGTAATTGCTAGTCAAAGGATAAAAGTGTTCTTTGGCATGATCAGCCACCTTCAATTTCAAAAGGCAGAATCGCTGGCAACCAAATTTTATCACACTCGCCTGGGCCATCAAAACGTGCTATTTCCATGGTTACGGACATCAAATCATCGATTGATATATTTATTCCTTCAAGTATAAAAGAAATAGTTACAGAAATGAGCAATAGCAAAGGATTGGAATACTTTGGAGACAACTGGAAACGCATAGACTTGATAGAACTCGAAGCATACCTAGGATTGCAGGTGAAAGTCTACTTCATTTGTGGGATGAAAGCAACGGAAGACCAATTTTTCGGGCTACAATGAGCTTGGAAAGATTTATGAACATTTCACGGTGCCTTCGTTTTGACTCCACTGAAGATAGGGAGGAAAGAAGACATCGCGATAAGTTAGCTCCAATAAGAAACGTTTGGGACCAATGGAATCGCCAACTCAAATCATTCTATCATTTACACGAAAATGTAACAATCGATGAGCAGTTAGTGCCTTTTCGTGGTCGTTGCAGTTTCAGTCAATACATTCCGTCGAAGCCCGCGAAATACGGACTAAAAATATGGGCTCTCTGTGACGCAACAAGCAAGTATACCTGGAACATGGAAGTTTATTTAGGAAGAGCAAGAAATACCGAGCCAGAAAAGAACCAAGGTAATGCATTTATAAATTAACATCAAATATAGGAAGTAGTCTGATATGTATATTTACTGTCTCTCTTTCCATGCGTTTAGGTGAACGTGTTGTTCTTTCCCTATCAGAACCGCTTCCTAGGGGCCATACTATAACGTGCGATAATTTATTTACCACGTACAATCTCGCCATGCAGCTACTTCGCCGAAATATTACTTTAGTGGGAACAGTCAGAAAGAATAAATCTTTTCTGCCACAAAAAATAGTCGACATGAAGAAAACGAACGTTTTTGATAGCGAATTTTTATTCACGGAGAATGTAACTATTGTGTCGTACGTCCCCAAAAAATATAAATTTGTAGTTGCACTGAGTTCTCTTCACCATTCCTCTCTTGTAAGTGATGAAGATAGAAAAAAACCTGAGATAATACTTCATTGTAATAAAACCAAAGCTGGAGTGGATGCGCTTGATCAGCTAGTGGCTAATTATACGTGCAAACGTCAGACCAAACGTTGGCCAGTTGCATTGTTTTCAAATATGGTAGATATTTCGGCATACAACGCATATGTGATATGACCAGAAATAAACCCCTCTTGGAACTCCAATAAGCTATACAAACGTAGACTTTTTCTTGAAGAGCTTGGAAAGCAAATGATCGAGCCACATATTGGCCGTAGAGAGAGACTGCCGCGCGGCATTTCGGCGAAGAAACTTGTCAAAAGTACGCAAGAAAATTCCCAATCCAATGAAAAAGCCTTGCCTTCACGTGTTCTTCCCAAAACTGAATCTGCCAAAAAACGACAGCGTTGTTTCTTTTGCCGTCACAACAAAAATTCAAACAAATATTCAACCGTGTGCACCAAGAGCGAAAAATTTGTTTGCAAGCTTAGTGTGCATAAACTGCCACTAAAAGCTCACAGATATTCTTACATTTGTATTGATTTCTTCATATTAGTAAGGGAACATACACTAATGACATAACGCTTTTTTGGAACACGGAGTTTGGTAAAAATAGAGAAATTAATATTGAAATTTTACAATTTTTCTGAAGAAGGAGCGGATACTAAAGTTTTGAGTTTAGAAACGTAGAAAAACCGTTACGTAATATATGAACGTCACTTAACAAAACTTTATACAACCATCTAAATATGTTTCTATAATAAACAATAAATGCATTGCAATGAAATAATGACATTTTATTAAAAAAAATTAGTAGTAGCCCTAACCTTATATGAACGGGTCAAATTGACCCAAAACACTAAGCGTGTGATTTTTTCCTAACATAGCAGAAGGGTTAAGCAGTTTGTGTGTGCTTTGTGGGAGTAGCATCTGTATTTTATACATAAGACCGTCTAGGCAGACGCGATCAAACGCCTGGGCGACGTCAAGAAATATTGCAGCGCAATATTCCCTCTTTTCAATCACTGTTCAGATTTCGGTTATTATGCGAGTTACTTGCTCGATTGTTCCATGTTTTTCCCTGAAGCCAAATTGGTGAAGTGGTATTATGTTGCGGACTTGCAGACATACACGGTAGCAGGCTGATGGGCCTATAGGAAGATGGCTGCGTTGTGTCCTTTCCGGGCTTTGGGTACGGGTGGTAGTTGAAAATCATTAGTTGCGGGGTTTGGCTTAAAAACATTTTTTTTTAGATGAGCAGCAAAGGTGTTCGCCTTTTCTGCGTCACTCCGAGCCCATTTGCCATTATGGTCCCGAACGGGCATTTCAGTCTCTATTGGCGCATTTAGATTTTGGTGTGCTTCCATAACGAGTGCTTTGTGCTAGTCGGTGAGAGCTTTTGGATATACCGGTACTGTGCGTACTGTTCCTTGTTCTTGATGGCTCTCGTCAGTGCATGTGTGGCCGCCTTCAGCAGTTGTTATGATGCTGGTGATCTATGAGTCTGCCATATCCGTCGTAGGCGTCGTTTTTCCAATACAAGCATTTCAATTTTCCTATTGGTTAAATTATATTTTTTATCTTGCATATAACCTTTCTGGGGTGTGAAAACGCTAGCGGCTGCTCTAAGTGTAGATTCAAGAGCGGCTATGGAGTTCTCAATATCGGTCGGCGTATCTAAATTTGGGTCGAGGTCTATATGCGCACTGATATATTTTTTATACTTTAACCAATTTGTAGCCCTTGTCGTGAGCATATAGGGGACTCTTTGGGAAAATTTTCCAAAACGGATCCAGGCTTTGGAAAAAAAATATTAGGGAGTATGGAGGAGCTTTTTCAGATTCTAGATCTGAAGACCCCACCCTCCGGAGGCCTATAGTTTTTAAGTAATTCGCATTTAAAGTTGCAAAAAATACCGAACTCAACCTCACTTTTTCCCTTGTACACCAACTGAACTGAAATGTCGGTGCTGCCATACATACCAAAATATGCAAAAAATAACAAAACGGAAACAATGTAAAAGTGCACATAATGTTGCGCGATATTTTATTAAAAATTGAAATATTTTATAGCGCGATTTATCGAAGTATCGATGTTATAATAAAAAGCACCGTAGGGGAAAATTTTTAATAAAAAATTACGCGATTTTTAAATAAAACTTTTCATTATTTATCGAAGTATCGATTTAAAAATAAAAAGCGTCGCAGGCGAAAATTTTTAATTAAAAATCGCGCGATTTTTCATGGGGGAGCATCCTGACCAAGTTTTATGACGAAATGCCAAATACTTTCGCTGAAATCTCGATTGGTTCCGTTTTGGAAAACCTTTCTTTCTTCTTTCTTGCGGCTGATGCCACAAGGTGAAAAATACAGGTGAGTGGTCTGATGAGAGATCTGCAACTGATTCTGTACCAATAAGGCCGCGAGGAATTTTGCTTGCAACCGCAAAGTCAATCAAATCTGGCAACTTTTGCGAGTCTGCCGGCCAATATATAGGCTTTCCAGGAGAAGCGTAATCGAGCTTGTTTCTTCTACATATAAGCGCGTTGTATAATTGCTTGCCTTTAGGGTTAGACAAGCGTGAGCCCCAGTGAGGGTGCTTCGCATTATATTCACCTGCAGCAAGGAAGCGCTCTCCCAGCGAACTGAAGAAATCCATAAACTGTTTTTCTGTTATCGTGAAACGTGGGGGGCAATAAACCGCGGACAGCGTAATACCACCTTGCTTTGTTTGTACGCCTATTGATGTTGCTTGCAGATAATTCTCGGCAACTCCAGTCAAATGATAGTGTTTAATCCGGTTTCTGACTAAAATACCAGTTCCGCCATGCGCTTTTCCATCTGGATGATAAGTGCAATAAAAGGTGTATCCCGAAATGTCAAAATTATATCTATTAGTTAGGTGTGTTTCAGCAAGGAGCATTATGTCAATTTCCGTGTCCTTAAATTTTGACAGCTCTAGTTTGTGGCGAATGCGATTTGGATTCCAGAGGGCTATTTTAAGTGTTTGCTGAGTAGCAAGCAGTTTGAGCAGTGTATTTTGATTTCGCATGAGTTCTTGCATTGTGTTTTGCATGAAAGTCATGAAATTCATCATGTTTTGTTGCATCGACGCTATCATAGCTTCGATATTGGATTGTTTACCGTATTGAGCATGGGGATGCTGTTCTTGCAGCGCAAGTTGAGGTGCAGTTTTTATAGGGGCAGGGTTTTCTAAGCCTGATTTTAAGGCACTTGCAAACGAGACGCATTCGATACATTATGAGTACGTAGGGAAGCCACGCGTTGGTTGATCCGGTTTTTTAACCCCTTATAGACTGGACAGCCTCTGTAGTTTGCTGTGATTTCCACCGCAGTTAACACATTTTTTTGCACGCGGGCCTTCTTTGTTTGATGTGCAAGTGGCAGAGACATGTAACTCTCCACAAGCTATGCACACTGAGCGAAGCGTGCAGTAAGTGCTAGTATGACCGNAAAAATAAAAAGCGTCGCAGGCGAAAATTTTTAATTAAAAATCGCGCGATTTTTCATGGGGGAGCATCCTGACCAAGTTTTATGACGAAATGCCAAATACTTTCGCTGAAATCTCGATTGGTTCCGTTTTGGAAAACCTTTCTTTCTTCTTTCTTGCGGCTGATGCCACAAGGTGAAAAATACAGGTGAGTGGTCTGATGAGAGATCTGCAACTGATTCTGTACCAATAAGGCCGCGAGGAATTTTGCTTGCAACCGCAAAGTCAATCAAATCTGGCAACTTTTGCGAGTCTGCCGGCCAATATATAGGCTTTCCAGGAGAAGCGTAATCGAGCTTGTTTCTTCTACATATAAGCGCGTTGTATAATTGCTTGCCTTTAGGGTTAGACAAGCGTGAGCCCCAGTGAGGGTGCTTCGCATTATATTCACCTGCAGCAAGGAAGCGCTCTCCCAGCGAACTGAAGAAATCCATAAACTGTTTTTCTGTTATCGTGAAACGTGGGGGGCAATAAACCGCGGACAGCGTAATACCACCTTGCTTTGTTTGTACGCCTATTGATGTTGCTTGCAGATAATTCTCGGCAACTCCAGTCAAATGATAGTGTTTAATCCGGTTTCTGACTAAAATACCAGTTCCGCCATGCGCTTTTCCATCTGGATGATAAGTGCAATAAAAGGTGTATCCCGAAATGTCAAAATTATATCTATTAGTTAGGTGTGTTTCAGCAAGGAGCATTATGTCAATTTCCGTGTCCTTAAATTTTGACAGCTCTAGTTTGTGGCGAATGCGATTTGGATTCCAGAGGGCTATTTTAAGTGTTTGCTGAGTAGCAAGCAGTTTGAGCAGTGTATTTTGATTTCGCATGAGTTCTTGCATTGTGTTTTGCATGAAAGTCATGAAATTCATCATGTTTTGTTGCATCGACGCTATCATAGCTTCGATATTGGATTGTTTACCGTATTGAGCATGGGGATGCTGTTCTTGCAGCGCAAGTTGAGGTGCAGTTTTTATAGGGGCAGGGTTTTCTAAGCCTGATTTTAAGGCACTTGCAAACGAGACGCATTCGATACATTATGAGTACGTAGGGAAGCCACGCGTTGGTTGATCCGGTTTTTTAACCCCTTATAGACTGGACAGCCTCTGTAGTTTGCTGTGATTTCCACCGCAGTTAACACATTTTTTTGCACGCGGGCCTTCTTTGTTTGATGTGCAAGTGGCAGAGACATGTAACTCTCCACAAGCTATGCACACTGAGCGAAGCGTGCAGTAAGTGCTAGTATGACCGTACTCCTGGCAGTTGGTGCATTGTACAGGGCCATTTCTCTTATGCGGTTCTTCCACAGTCATCCTACGATGCAGCAAATATTTTAATTTATAAATTGGATGCACATCGTTTTTGCCCAGTGGTTTGTTTTCAGGCTCGCGCTCAACTTTAAACATAGGTTAAGGGATTTTGTTCCTATTAAAAATATTCACAGCAGCTTTTGGATTGAAGCCTTGTTCTTTAAGTGCTTCCAGCTTCAACGCTTGGTTCAATACCTTTAATTACAATTTGTAGACCTTTTGCACTTTTAAGTTGGTATGTATAAAATTTGGTTTTTGTGTCATTCAGGTATTTGGATACTGTTCCAAAATCCTGTTCGGAATAAATTTGAACTTTAGTTTCATGAATATTTCCTTTAGATAGTGGGATAATATGAAACTTATTACCAGCGTTGCCAGGTTGACGTTTTAACGTCATTCGGACGTTTTTTGTATCCTGTTGTCGTTTGGACGCTTTTTGTGTAAAAAATGACGTTTTTTAACTTCGCAGTAATTTTTCTTTGTTACTAAATCTTGTAAGTAGAACTGATTTCGAATTATTTTCTTACTAAATCTTTACAATCTTTGTGTTTTGCTACAGCTACTTCAAAAGATATTTATTTTTTAAGACACATATGACTTAAATATGATGCAAACCAAGCCTAGGCGCATTTTTTTGATTCTTGGACTAAGGATCCCGTGTTCAAAGGCTGGTTGTGTAAACACTTGAGGTTACGAGGCTTGTTGTAATGTTTTCAATTGCACATTAAAAGCCAAATCAGGAAGAGCCGATCTATGGCAACACGCACGCTCACAAAAGCATAAAATAAGCTGTGCAGCATAAAACGTCAGAAAAAAGTAGGCAACTGAAGTATTGCTATGCTCCCTCTTAGCAGAGCGTAACTTACCATTTTCGACAACCGAGCCCCTAACCAAATGTCTACAAGAAAAAAATAATTATTAAAAGTCAACGCGATTATTTAGCCCCTTTAAACTTGCACATTATTGCCCTGAAATTTAATGGGCTATCAAACTGCATACTCAAAAAATTCTAAAAAATATGAATAAAATGTTGAAAATCTAGCTGAAAATTTGCAGATTTTTTATAATTTTTGCACAAAGTTTGAAATGTGGATTTATATTTAGGTTGTGATATAATGAGCTTGGCTTTTATGAAAAAATAATAAACAAAAGAGAAACAGCCAAAATCGATCAAAATGTTGATGACTTAATCAGCTGATCACAAGTGTATGTATAAAATGATTTTTATATTAACGATATCAAACCAGTTTGCAATGAATTTTAAATATGTTCTGTCGATATGACATTTTAATAAACCTTACGAACATATGTACCTTTGTATGCAATAAAAGTTTAATAAGAACAATTTTTGTACATTTATTTAAAAAAAGACGTTTTTGGGTAGGAAATGACGTTTTTTCAGACCAAGAGAGACGTTTTCTCATGCCGAAGACCTGCTTATTACTACCTATTAGCTGAGTGAATTTTTTAACAAGAGCGCTTGAATTCTCTTCTCTTATAAAAATCGGAGGAGGTTTGGCATTAGTAGCTTTTGCAGCACCTTCAGAAATTTGGCTATTCACATCATCGGCATTGCCTTTTAGCAGTGCAAATCTATTCGTACTGACTTGCTGAGTTGAGTTTAGGGGGGTCATTTTTTTCTTACTGCCCGTTGAATTTTGCGGACTAAGTTTTCTTTTTATTGTAACATAGCGGTCCATTCCAGTCTGTATGGCCGCATTTTTAGTTGTTTCGTTTTTCAACTTTTCTTGCGCTTTACCTTTGTTGCCAGTGTAAGTGCTTGCACTCAAGGAAGTTTGGACCGAATAGAGAAATATGCGTTGTTGCGTTGAACTGAAAGCCGGTCCTCATTTTGCTCGCATTGCTTCTGGGCTCGGATTTCAGCTTGATTCATCGCTTTCTATTTTCATTTGGTTTGTTCGTTTATTTATTTTTTGTTTTTCGTTATATTAAATTAGCACAATATTTAGTGACTACGGAGCGAACTTAAAAACACGTCCGCACTCTTCAACGTTCGAAGTCGAAAACCACTATACTACAATACTATACTACTACTACTTTATCAATTATATTTTGCCTCCTTCCACTTTCAATTCACTTTTTTACTTTTTAGATTATTCTCACTTTTTGTGTATTCTTTAATTTCCGTTAATTTAAATTCAATTGAGTTTGACAAGATTTTGCCAGCAAAAATTCTTCTGAGTAAATCGGACTATTTCGGACTGAAGAGAGTTACTCTCACTGAGTGTTGCTCTCTCATTTTTGCTGTCATTTTCGAGTTAAGGAACGTGTTTTGGACTAAATCTGACTACTTCGGACTTTTTCTGACTATTTCTGGGAGATAAGGAACTCAACTACTATAGTCTAGATATCAACCTCGTTGTAGGCATCATATCCCAAACATACAATTAGAAGACTCTATATGCCGCCCCGCCCAAAGAAGTTAGATTTTGCGCCTAAATATAAGCACTATTTACATATGCTACAGCGGAAATGGACGACACGCCATTTCTTTAAATGAAATTAACAGCTGCTATATGTATGTATGTATGTTTATACTAAACGTGAGCAAACAACATTTTGCTTGCATAGTCTTCTGTTCTCTTTTCACTGCAAGTTAAATTATTTTAGTATCTATTGCAAAATTTTATACAGACAAGCCTAAAAAGTAGAAAATAAATAAAATAAAACAAAAACTTTTTAATATACAACGCTTTTATAAATGGACTAAAAATTAGAAAATTATATTTCTTAGTCCCATAGAATTTGTTTTGGTAACTTTTGATTTTGAAATTTTAGCAAAAGTCATTAGAAACCATTTATGAGATTGAAAATGAAAAGCGTGGGGCGCATGTAATAGACCTAAATTGATATGAAGGGTAATATATGTATGAATGTGGATATATGAATAACGACCGCTTAAAATCGATCTCAAATTTGTACTTTCTCTGTAGAAATTTTAGGTCTATGTTAAGTAGCTTGACTATGTCAACAGAGTGTCCAGATTTGGCGATATCGCGACAAATTGGCGATTTTTTTTTTGATACCTGCGCGTAAAAATTTAGGAAATCGCCATTGGCAATTTTTCCCTTCAAATAAATTTTTTCCAATTATAAAAATACTAGTCGGCCACGGATGCGCGAGGCTTCGCCACGCGCTGAATGCATGCATATGTATGTAGATTTACGTATTTGGAATCATATGTCATCATGTACTTCGTTTATTATATACATAAAAATCTTGTCTAAATTCGTTCAGTAGCGTGGTTAATATATCTCGCCTTTCCTTTATACTATGTTTAGAAGATAGTAATTTTAAATAGGTAGCAACCCTACTCATAAAACTTAAAGTTTTTGTTCATGCGAAGGCCATGCACTTTCATTTGGTATCTTATTTTTTTTATCCCACGCACGGTAAAGATCTTATAGTTTTTAACCAGGTGGCAACCCTACTCAGCAAAATAGTATATTATGTATATGACGGTACAGAACTGATGCCTACGCTTAATATGATTGAATATGGTAATCTTATTAGCAGGTGGCAACCCTATTAAAAAAAAAATATTGGTGCTTTTCTAGAGGCCAATCAATTTCATTTGATATCTCATATTTTGTAATCCAACGAACGGTGCGGATCTTATAGTTTTTTAAACAGGTGGCAACCCTATTAAAATTCTAAGTAAAAAAAGATCCCTCTCCTGTCGATACAGAGTTTGTTAGAGAAAATCTCGTCAAAATCCGTTCAGTAGTTTTCGAGATTACCGCGTACAAAGAACCTCGACTTTCCTTTATACTATGTATAGAAACAAAACTTAGTTTTCCACGATAATTTTACAGAAGAGAATAAACTGCGTGATAAAATTGACTTAAGAAGCATATTAAAAGACTGTAAAAAATGTTTAATCACCCCAATCGAAGAACGTTTGAAACGAATACCTAGTCAATTCAATACTTTTAAAAAAGCTTTGATTTTGTCACCAGAAAACTGTTTTAAATCACAAGAGGCCGAGTTTCAGGGACCTACCAATTCACTATTTGACTTTGAAGGAAAGAAAAGGAGCGGAAACTGAATATTTCAATCTTTTCACTTTCCCATGGAATATTTTTTCTCAGAACCCTTCCATCCGACTCTGAAAAATTTTGGATAATCGTTTACGGAGTGAAAACCGCAACAGGCAATAAAACGTTTGGAAATATAAATAATAATAATAATAATAATAATAATAGATTGGCGCTTACACATATGTTAGTGTTTGGCCAAGCTTCTCCTCCGGTTTGTGGCCTGCGCCTTGTTGATGTTTTCACACAAAGGGGATGGACCTACAGTTTTACGCCGACTCCGAACGGCGATTACATTTTTATTAGAAGCTGTTTTTCACGGCAGAAATACACTCGGAGGTTTGCCATTGCCTGCCGAGGCGACCGCTGTTAAGAAAAAACCTTTTTTCGAAATTTTCTTGCGATGTTGCTTTGACCAGGGCTTGAACCCAGGCGCTGCGGAGTGGAAGCGCGCACTGCTTACTACTACACCACAGTGGCCGCCAATGGAAATATA
This sequence comes from Rhagoletis zephyria, assembly GCF_001687245.7. Taxonomy (NCBI): domain Eukaryota; kingdom Metazoa; phylum Arthropoda; class Insecta; order Diptera; family Tephritidae; genus Rhagoletis; species Rhagoletis zephyria. Next base: position 109,533 of record NW_016157733.1, on the reverse strand, counting down.
AATAAATTCATATTATTATCCTTGCCGCACTCACATGCTTTGTTGAGCGTGTTTTTTCGTAATAAATTCAATAAAAACTACGATTCGAAATAGGATGAGGTTGGAAAGCCTTAATTCAATAGTTTCTGCTGCAAAACGTTGCCAACATCAAACAGTATGTCATCAAGGTTGAATAGCTCAATATATGACAACAACAGAAATGTAAATCATTCAGACACAATAGGTGATTTTGAAGAAATTTTGGTAATGGCTGATCTCGCCTTATTATGGATTTTTATTTAATTTAGCGTCAAGCTATTAAAAGCGTATTGTGCGATTGATCAATTAATATGAGTTATAATAAATTTAATAATCGTGCAGTGCTATTGCAAAATGTGTTGAAACAAATATTATTAAAAATTATGCGTATTTTTAAAGAAAATTGTTTGTACATCACTATTATATAAGTGATTTTTGTTATTTATTATTACCCTCTGAAGGTATTCTATTCGCTTTTGGTTTTAAAAACTATATTATAACAAAATCTCATTTTTAAAATAAAAGATTTGTCAAATCGATTTTATGAATTTTATTTTAAAAAAATTTGCGATTTTTGGCGATTTTTTTTCAGAAATTGAGCTTTTTTTAAACAATCTGGACACCCTGATTGTCAATTAAATCTAATTCTTTGTATTGCATGTGCTCCGCGTTTTTCGTTTTCAATCTCATAAATGGTTTATAATGACTTTTGCTAAAATTTCAAAATAAAAAGTTATCAAAACAAATTTTTTGGAACTCAGAAATATTACTTTCTAATTTTTAGTCCATTTATAAAAGCGTTGTATATTCAAGTTTATTTATTTTATTTATTTAGAGGTAGTTTCACTCTCTCTTCTCAGACCCCATATTAGTCATTTGACAGGGACTGTGTCACCAATTCCTTACAAAAAAGTATCTATTATTTGAAATTAAGTAAGCAACAGAAAACCGTACCGTAAAATGTACGTTGCCGTTTTGGTCCAATTGGACCAAAATTGGTAGCTTCATTCTCCTTTGGTAGTTTGGTTGGTTTGATGAAGCTTTTGGTAGGCAAAAATGTTTTGAGAAGTCAATCAAAATGAGCATTAAACATTGCTTTCACTTGCTCACACGTATAAGTTTTCTTTGTTTTTTCCATGATACAAAAAAGAAGGTAGTTTCATTTAATGACTTTCGTTGTTGTTGTTAACCATTTGACTTTTAATAAAATTATGACATCTCATTAAATTCATGCTACCTGATCACGAGCATTAATATTTTTTTTAAGCAGAAGATTTCATCAGTGAGTGGCTCCCCAAACCCCCCCTAAACGAAGGAGGATGGACGCCGCTTTATGAAAAGTCATCCCTCGCCCCCTCCCCCCTAAATACCCTTTGGGAGCTGTTTGAAAATAGCGGAAATTTGGATTTTTTCCAAAACGATTATAACCCTCACTACTCCTTTCTCTGTTGCCCAAGAAGAGGGGCTGAACACCTTTTGCAGAGAGCACCTTTCGGCATAGGCGGCCTTCGGCCGCACTTAGGGATTATAACCCTCACTAAGTAGAATTCTCCTTTCTGTTTTGCTAAAGAAGAGGGGCTGAACATCTTTTGCAGGGATATTTCGTGGGTTTTTTTTTTGACAGTTCAGCTCGGAAACTTGCAAAAAATACCATATTTCCAACCGACATTATTAATAAATTAGTGCACAGATATAGTAAATTTTATTTTTGTAATAAAGCGGGAACTGTTCTCTACAAGTGTGTGTTAAAGGTTTTTTGATTCGTTTCACGCGTTTGGGCACAGCAACCCAAAATCGTTGTACAAATTCATAAAGAGTACCCAAAAAAATTACCAAGCACTGATAATGATTTTTCATTTGAAAAATTATTAAATTGGTATAAATGTGGGAAAGAAAATACTCCGATTTATTGTTTTAATATTATCAAAGTGGCAAGGCCGTTGAGAATACTCACAATTTATGAAACTTCAAAAAATTTTATTATCCGTCAAAAGTTGTTTATTGAAACTACATTATTTTTTTGTATCATGGTTTTTTCCAAATTTTACTAAGCACACAATTTTCTGCAAACAAAAACTGACTTCCCATAGCTATGATCGATCAGCTGTTGAAATTGAATGAAAATTTGCCTATTTTCTTGAAAGAAAAATTGGTGATAGGCAATTTGCAAAGTGTGAGTGTATGCAAATTGAAACAAAATTTGGAATTTTTTATTGAAATGCATAAAATCTCTGATTTTGATTTTTCCAACATACAAATTTTTTGNCAAAAGTTTTTTACGCAATACGTTAATTCTTTTATTTGAAGGCCCGAATTTGTTTTGTTTAACTTTAAATATTGGTATGAATGGTTAACCAACACCGTAAACAATATTATACTGTAAATTTGTTTAGCTAAAAACCCCGTAAGTTCAAGAAACTTCGTTTTAATGATGAACAAAAATTTGGTATTTTGTCAATGTTATTGTGGCTTGTTAAAATTTTTATTTTTAATATTTTTATTGAGCTTTGTACCACGATTGTTTATTAGGAAAAATTGAAAAAGCAACAAAGTCTAAGCGGTAGAAGTTATAGCACTATTTCGGAGATCACCACATCTCCTCATCAGACTTCTTTTTTCTAGACTTCAGCAGGAAGTAAGTTTTGCCTTATTCAGCAGTTCAGTAGTTTGGAAACTGATTTGGTAGGCATTTTGGTACCTAAAACTAAACTCAAGTGGCAACACTGTTCGCGAATGAAAAAAGCAAAGAAATTTCCTCTCACTTGAATATGAGAAGTCCGAGCATTGCCGATGTCGGCCTCTCATACATGGGAAAAACGATGCAAGTAATCCATTCGCGATCACTCACAATATATAGCGAAAAATCTTCAACGACGTTGTATGGGAGATATTTTTCGCGTTTGTTTTGATTATACATATGTACACGTAGTGTGACCACTTTTCCAAAAACTCATTTACGTACACAAAAGATTGTAGCAACACAAAATTTTGTTCCAAACACATTTTTGTCCTACAGACTTCAGCATATTTATTTACGAATTGAGAAATATTTAGGTACATACATACATTCAAAGCTGAAATAATGCAATTGCTGATAATTACAAAAGTGTCGGCCTATGTATTCAATTAATTGATCTTGAGTAGTTTTCCTGAACGCATATTTTCCATCTGATGCAATTTCTTTCAGCATTTGAGGCTGCTTCTTTACGAATTCGAAAAATTCCGTACAAGTCATTTTAATGTTGTAACGAACAAACAAAAGATCTCGCAATGTCTCGATTTTCAGTTGTGATTTCTCATCGCTCCAAATCTGATTGATCAAAGAAAATACGCGTCCAATACGCCCACTTTTAATTTTTGTTTTATCTCAACGGCCGCTATACCTCATTTATGCCTCAAAACGAGTCTACGATACGAATGAGTTTAATAAACAAAGAGTCAAATGAGTTAGTTGACTGAACTGACTCCCTAAAGTAAGTTGGAGTCATCGAGTCCACTCCTATAAATTTGCTGAGTTACCCACCCTTAACGGACAAAAGAAAAACGCAAATAAAGTATTCAACAGACAGCGTTGCCAGTGTTGGGGATTTTATCGTAATTTTGACGATTTTTTAATGAGGTGTTTACACTTTCCATCAACTGATTCATTATTATATTTTTAGTTTTTATTAGTCAAAATTTGCATGTACATATGTATGTTGGGCGCTCCTATCGATAAAATTTATGTACAACAATATTTCTTCGATTAAATTTACGTACAGTTTCGTGATTTTGTGGTTAGCTTCGGTACACGGTACATGGCTACAAATTTACGTACTGTACGTGTCATTTACGTACAGTTGGTCACACTATGTATTCGTAAGTAATGCAAGCAAATGCTTTTCGATTGGAACGAATGTAGGAATATGCACAAATATATGTACGTACCAGGGATGTTGCGAATATTTGCATTCGCATTCGTTATGCGAATGATTCGCATTATATTACACATTCTCATTCGACATTCGCATTCGCATCAAATGATACGAATGTTTTGCGAATGCAAATGTGTACATGGGCAGAGAGTCCACTCTAATATTGTTGAAAATCGATAAATAAAGAAGGAGCGAGTGGTCAAATGAAAATGCGCAAAGATTTTTTATATAAAATATAGGCCTAAAAGCCCGCTACTTAGGTGTACATGGCGTATGAGTAACATTATTTCCTGCTCATTTCTCATACAAATACTCTTTGCGCATTTTCATTAGGCCAATCATTATTTCTTTATTTATCCATGGCTTTTCTTCAGTAGTAACTTGATTGTTTTTTGTAACAGAACAGGCTTTAGCACAAAGGCAAAAATTTTACACAGAACCTGTTATTTTTAAAATTTTTCTTCTGTAAAAGTGTTTTTTTTTCATATTAATTAATTTGTCAGAAACTATCAGACCTATCGAAAAGTCTGAAATATACGGTCTATTTAAAATTTTGTTAGCTTCCATTTGCCGTATTTCATGTCAGGGTTGGGCGTTTTTGATTGAATTATTATTCAAATAAAAAATAAAATTTTATTCATAATTTTTCTAATTCTGAATGACGAATAAATTTTTATTCTTCATTCAAGCACTTTAGAATGATGAATAAATTTTGTAAATTTGTGTTTTTAACTTTTTATTCATCATTCAAATAACAAATAAATTTTTATTCTTCATTCAAGTAATTTCAAATAACGAATAAATTTTCATTCATCATTCAAGTAATTTAGGATGACGAATAGATTATTATTCATCATTCATGTAATTTTAAATAACGAATAAATTTTTATTCATCATTAAAGTAATTTCGAATGAAGTGTAAATTTTAATTCATGATTCAAGTAGTACTGAATAACCCATAATTTTTCATTCATTCATTCTTTCTTGATCACAGTACCAGGTAGACGATCATGGTAAACGTTCGTGTCTTATATACATACATATGTAGATTTTGATATTATATTTTCTAATATTTCACACACAATAAATATGTATATAAGACCGGGTGTTCAGATTGTTTAAAAAAAAGCGCAATTTCTGAAAAAATTGCCAATATTTTTTTAAATAAAATTCATCAAATCGATTTAACAAATCTTTTATTTAAAAAATGAGATCTTGTTATAATATAGTTTTTAAAACCAAAATCGAATACCTGCAGAGGGTAAGGTATTAAGGCTTTCCAACCTCATCCTATTTCGAGTCTTAGTTTTTGTTGAATTCATTGCGGAAAAAACGTGCTCAACCAAGCATGTGAGTGCGACAAGGACAATAGTATGAAGTCTACTTTACTTATATTTCCAAACATTTTATTGCCTCTTGCGGTTTTCATTCCGTAAGCAATTATCCAAAATTCTTCAGAGTCGGATGGAATGGTTCTGAGAAAAGTTATTCCATGGGAAAGTTAAAAGATTTAAATACTCAGTTTCCGCTGCTTTTCATTCCTTTAAAGTCAAATAGTGGATCGGCAGGTCCCTGAGACTCGCGCTCTTGTGATTCACACACTTTTCTGGTGACAAAATCAAAGCTTTTTTAAAAGTATTTAATTGACGAGGTAATCGTTTCAAAAGTTCTTCGATTAGGGTGATTCAACATTTTTGAGTCTTTTAATATGCTTCTTAAGTCAAGTTTATGACGCAGTTCATTAGCCTCTTCTGTAAATTTATCGTGGGGAACAAAGTATTGTATATTTTTATAATTTGAAAAATTTTATGTGAAGCGAAAAGATCGCCAAAAATCGCCAATGGCGATTTCCTAACTTTTTACGCGCAAATATCCAAAAAATCGCCAAATTGGCGCGAAATCGCCAAATCTGGACACTCTGCTATAAGACACTAACATTTACCATGATCGTCTACCTGGTACTTTGATCAAGAAAAAATGAATAAATGAAAAATTATGCGTTATTCAATATATTTTTTCATGAATGAAAATTTGTTCATCATTCTAAATTGCTTGAATGATGATTAAAAATTTATTCGTTATTTCAAATTACTTGAATGATGGAAAAAATATATTCATCATTCGAAAGTGCTTGAATGAAGAATAAAAATTTATTCGTTATTTGAAATTACTTGAATAATGAATGAAAATTTATTCATCATTCGCAAGTGCTTGAATGAAGAACAAAAATTTATTCGTCATTCAAAATTGTTGAAATGATGAATGAAAGCTTATTCTTAGTTTTTTTATTCAATTATTCATTTTCCTGATTACGTCCATTCCCCTGTTGTTAAATTGGGTCGTAAGATATACGTGATTAAGTGTAAGCACTCTTTGTTTTAAGCTGAATAACAGNAATATATTTTTGTAAGAGGACTGTAGGTCGCTTATGTTGATTGGATAATTTTTTCATGAGATATTGACGAATAGGTTCGAAATGTACCAATAACACGTTTTTCGAAAAAATTACGAAAACGCTTAGTTGAAAGGAAAATTGGCTTGGAAAATATTTTTTTTCTTAAGCGATTACCACAAAATTTGTAGAACAGTGTTATTGATATATTTGATGCTGGTCTTGAATTGATTGTCCATAACCGTACAATATTTAGAACTAGTTTAACCTTCAAAACCAGCTTACCCTTATGTAGTTATCAATTAGTTAGCGACACTGCTTTGATTTCGATTAGGAAAAGTTAATTTTAAAATATCGAAGAAAATGCGGGACAAAGGCAGGACACTTGGAAAAAATCAGTACATTTTGGGGGTTTTCTGTTTTGAAAAACTACGCAGGACAGACCTTTAAATAACAGTACGGTCCTGCAAAAAACAGAACGGATGGTCACCGTAGCTATCCTACCATAAAATAAATAAATGGGTTTGAAACCTACTTTTTTATTTAAAGAGGCCTTTTTATTTTTTCTCTCTGGCGTCAAGATTTATTTTAAAGGACTTTGTAATTTCAAAGATATGATTAATTCTAAAAATTATTTAAAAAATTCAATGCAATGTAGAACTAAAAAAAAATGTGTACCAAATTAAAAAGGAAATTTTTTTTATGAAATACGGCAAATGGAAGCTAACAAAATTTTAAATAGACCGTATATTTCAGACTTCTCGATAGGTCTGATAGCTTCTGACAAATTAATTAATACGAAAAAAAACACTTTAACAGAAGAAAAATTTGTAAAATAACAGGTTCTGTGTAAAATTTTTGCCTTTGTGCTAAAGCCGGTTTTGTTACAAAAAACAATCAAGTTACTATTTCACGGATGTTGTTAAAGAATGAACAAAAAAACTTACCAAAAGTAAATAACAACAAAAATAATATTTTAAAACTTGTCAAAATTTGGTGCGGCTATAATTTTTTCGACTACTGTACATAAAATGACTATCATTACTCGGCCGTGCATTCATAGTAGCACAATGCCACTAATATTTGACTTACAAACAAAATACGGGCAGGAATTTCAAAATTTCAACCCTGTTTGTGTGAAATATTTTATTTTTATCAGTATTTTTCTTTTAATCAATCTATGTTGAAATAAAAGTTAAAATAAAAAATATTTTGTCAGAACCATTGTAAGATTATAATTTAATGAAAAAACGTGAATTTTGTGAAATTATTAAGGTAAATTCTAAATTTCCGAATATATTTAAGTCTTTATTCCAAAAAAACAAGGTTTTTATTGTTATAGAGACTCCAAAGCCTGCCAGTGCATCCGCCCAGAGAGCTCATTAAGCACACCCAAGTTTGAGCGACCATTACCCGGAGTTTCTTAAAAATACCCAACATCAAAGTATAGAATGTCACAAATATGAATCATGCACACATACAAGAGTAATTGCTATGAATGGCTACCGTATAAACTCAGGACACGCATTTGCTTGGAGACTCCGAGAGTTATGGTGGTCATAAGTTCAGTCAGCACATTCAATGGTCCATTACCCGGAGCTGCTCCAACATGATGAGTAGATTTTAATGAGGATCACATGCCACTGCCTCTGGCTACACGCTGGATATCGGATTAGTGCAAAAGAAATAGGAATTATCTCTTATAATTATAAGAAAAGTGTTTGTTTACAAAATTACCTGTGCCACCCTGCCATAGTACGGTTGTTGCTCCCTTTCATACCACAGTAAATTTGTATGCAACTCTGAATAGGCAAAATTCATGATCCTTCTCATTATCAACCGTTGCGGAGTACTCAAAAAGGTTTATTACTGTATATACTGTGGTAGCATATTCAAATGCCAAAGTTGTAGGGAACTTTTCTCTTTTAGTGTTGGGATCTTTGTTGGAACAAAATTTGTAAAGCAAAATCTAATTTACGGTTAGTTTAGACGCCATATTTGAGATGCCACGTTGAATTTTTCAAAAGGCCTCATGTCTTTTTCCCAAGCAAACCTCAATAACTTTAAAAGATGGGGAGGTTTAAAAATACTGTAGCTATTTTTGACATGGAGGCACGAAACTCCATCAAGTGCCATTAAAATATATAAAATTTCCCACTGACTTATAGGCAAAATATTGACCGCTTTGTGGAAAATTCCATGAATTTGTTGAACTTTAGGGCCTTTGAGGCACGTCCTTCCGTTTTCCGATTTAAAAAATTTTTCGCAGGTCACGTTTTTATGACCAAATGAACCTTTCTGGGGGAAGTCTTGCTTTGTATGACAAAGTTGCAAAATAAGGCGCAATCTACTGCATATGCTTGATGATATCCATTGAATGATTTTGCAAAACTATAACTAGATAGGGGAGCGAAGGGTGTTATAGACCACATAAGGAAAATTTTCTGTAGGAAAAATGGAAATCTGAATTATTGGTAATTTTTTAATAGATAACGCAGCCCAACAAAAATATAAAAAAATTTTGCTACGGCAAATGTTAAAGCTGTTTTTGATAGATTTGTTTGTACTGATTACGAATCCGTAAGCATACAGTTTCCGTCACTCCAGATTTTGAAAAAAGCGAGGTTAAAGTGTAAAAAAATCGGTGTTTTCGCAATATTTTAGAAGCTCTAGCAAAGAAACAAAAGGTGATAGAACCTCCAAAATCAAAATGGTTAGAGCTGAAATTTCATAATTTTTCTACCATTTTGTTAAACATTGTTTTTTTTTTTTTAATTCACAACTGCAATATCGTGAACTTTAATCTTACCCAAACTCATATAGTGGGAGAAATTTCCGCCAAAATACTTTCTACTTAAAAAAATTAGTCAATTTCACCATTCACGACACTAATGGCGTTTTATTTTCTCGAAAAAAATGTCACCTTCTTATATGGCAACATTATCAGAGTGCAACGCTTTAAAGAAAGAGCACGCAATATATGTACATGCGAAGATGCAGACAAAAGAACACGAAAACTTGACAGACCTGTCGCAGGGCAGAATAAATGCAGTATTATTTCAAGAAAAGAAAACGCTATAACATACGGTACAATCATAAAATTTTCAAATCGTTTTTGAAGTCGCACCAGCAGCTGGTACAATCACACCACAAGAACACACACGGTCAATCTGATTGATAGCGCCGATATAATCTATGGGCCATTAAGCATATTACGGGGGTGGTCCCAAAAGTACCCGGCCTAACCTAGAGATGGCGGTAGTTGTTTGAAAAATATCACAGCATATAGCCCAAAATACAATAACGTGGCAGTGGCAGCGGCAGGTTTTCGAAATCAGCTGTTTTTTAGAAAGTGTGGTGTCCAATGAAGCGACTCACAATACAGCAGTGGCAGCTAGTAGTACTGCTCAGCTTAGCCCAAATTCTAAATTCACTGCCTTCAGCAAACTTCGCATGTTGAATTAGACATAAATTAAACGTAGACAACTTCTGTTTATGTCACTGAAGCCTAAAAGTCAACAACAAAAATGTAAACAAACAAAAGGGAATGCCAAAAAAAGCAGCCATGCCGTAAACAGAATTTCAGCGGATAGCGGGTAACGGGCTGACGGGTACGCGCTGTCAAAATTAGAACACATTGAATGGCATGAAATTGCACAGAATTGCGGTGGGGACGGATTTGTTGCCGTCGGTTATTTTTACGGTGGGAAAATATTTAGATTCATTTCTATTTTTCCCGTCGGGTCGAGGACTCGGGGCTGATTTTCTGACCATTTAATGTCAATTTGCTTGTTTACAAACAAAAGCAGGCAAACGATAAGCAAGCGATATTTATTAAATTTGAATAATATAATTAATTTAAAAAGAAGTTAAGTTTTTTTCATTTGGAACAATGAGCTTCAACGAGTTGTTGGTAGAGGAAGTGCGAAAATATCGGTGTATCTACGACTTATCTCTGAAGGACTACCGAAATGAGCAGAAGAAGGACCAAATTTGGGAGGAGATTGGGAAAGTGCTAAATGCAAGCTGTAAGTATTATGAAGTGCGCAATGTGGGAGGTAGCTTCATGCTCGAGAAAGGTCATGTGGCCACCGGGAAATACCAGCTGAACCTCGTCAAAGCCGCCGTGCTGAAGACGTGCTGTGGTGTCCGCTGGATTTTTGGTGGAGGTGGTGTTGCTGTTGTTATTGGTGCAGTTGTTGTTGTAGACGATGTAGATAGTGCCATCTTCTACATCAACGCCAGCATTCCAAGCCGGCAGTTTTAGCTGTAAAATGTTTAGAAGTGCATTCCCACAATAAGTGCATTACAGCGGTAGTAAGGTTAGGAGGTTTTACAGGAAAAGCTGTTTTTGTATTTAATAAACCACATGTGACGTGGCGTACGGGAAAATATTTTCCTGTAAAACCTGCCAATATCACTGCCGTTGGAATGCACCTTATCATTTAGATCACATATATTTACTTATTTGAGTATATTTATTTTATATGGAATAACATACATAGCGGACAGTTGTAGACGGCGATGGAAGATTCTTCGGGACACATATAAAAAAATAAAACGTGGTAACGAGCTAGCCTCCGGCAGTGGCGCACCAGTACCCAGTAAAAAATGGAAGCTTCAAGAGACATTATCCTTTTTGGATGATTGCAAAGATTCGAGGCCGTAAGTTTGCATAAGTAAGAATAGGTCCTGTTGTGCTATAAAAAAAATATATATAAAAAGTGGGTGTGGTTCGCCTTGTCCCACTGATTGTAATAGTAAAAAAAAAGATATGGTGCAAATTAATAGGTGGTGTGTAAGAGGGATAAAAGTGAAATTTTCAAAATTTTCAAGAGATTATATCATGATACAAAAAGAGTGTAGTTTCATTTCAAAATGTTTGACGAAAAAAAAGTTTTTGAAGTTTCATAAATTGCAAAAAAATATGAGGTGCCTTGTCACATTGATAGCAATCAAAGAATACATTAGAGGATTTAATGTTCGGTTATTTGTACAATGATTTTTTGGTGTGGAGCGGAGGGGGAAAGGTGCTCATTAGAAAGAGCACAGTATAAACTTAAAGTAAAGTCCCTTCGCCTCCCTGCCCCTTCTACAGGCACTCGGGGCCTATTTCAAAATGGGGTAAAATAAGAATTTTCGCAAAGAAGAATTAAACTCGTATTAGGCCATCAGCAGTATTTTTGCGCAAAATTCAACTCCAAACTTACAAAAAAAAGTGCATATTTCAAATCAAAATCTTTGTTTTAAATTAAAGCTGAATCCTTTGACTACCATTGGGCTGAGCGACGTAGACGTCATGCAGTTCTGTGCATAAGGCATTGCAAGTATCGTAAATTATCTCCCTTACTGTCGATACCCCGACTTTGTGCGACCAGGCGAGATATTGTGGGCTGCATCCTTGCGATAAGCATCTAAAATGAGACGCATTGTTATTGAACCATTTCGTTGCATTTGTGACTAAAATCACAGAATTAACAGTATACAGAACACGCATGTCGACTATCGAACCAATTTGAATTTATGGCACGTACGGTGAGGGAAACAAGGGCGCTGCCTCTGTTACTTTAGCAGTATTTTCACTCGGCTGACGCTGTTAATTCCATCGTCGCTATGACGACAAGATCTTAACTAACTTCGGTTTCCATACGATCAGCGTTGCCGTTTTGATACAATTGTATAATTTTTATATTTTTTTTCTAAATTGTAATATCTGATACTTTTTTGTTCCCAAATGCCGTATTTTGATACTTTCGACTCGCAGAAATGAATTTTTGAAAACTATGAATAGTATTACTAGTCTAAAGCTAAATTTTTTTTTTCTTGGTATATGAGTAGTCCACTTGCAAACAGCGTTATGTAATTTTATAATAGAAAGCCATAAATTTGAAAAAAAACGACTACGACAACAAGTATTATTTAAATTGAATCTTTTTTATTACCTGAAAATTTTGATAAATAAGAGCCTTACAAAATTGTAACATAACTTAACATGACATAAGATAACATTAACAGTCTGTACGACCTAAAGCAGTTTCCTAAGTTCATCAGAAGATGTATATTTTTGAAAGTTTATAAATAAGAATGATAGCGACTTTTGGAAGAAGAGTTAACATTTGCTGCTTTTTTCAGAATATAAAAAGATTTTGCACTGTGTTGTTAGTAGACATGAAACTACTTTAAATACTGGTACGTAATCCACCAAAAATTAAAAATCTAAAAAAAATTACATAGCGCACTTTGCAAGTGGACTACTCATATAAAGTCTCACAATTTATATATAGATATTTATAAGTTTGATTTGGTAACTCTTATAAGGGAAACAAAACCGGAAATTTCTTTGCTCACGCCGCTGTTATAGGGANTATTTTCACTCGGCTGACGCTGTTAATTCCATCGTCGCTATGACGACAAGATCTTAACTAACTTCGGTTTCCATACGATCAGCGTTGCCGTTTTGATACAATTGTATAATTTTTATATTTTTTTTCTAAATTGTAATATCTGATACTTTTTTGTTCCCAAATGCCGTATTTTGATACTTTCGACTCGCAGAAATGAATTTTTGAAAACTATGAATAGTATTACTAGTCTAAAGCTAAATTTTTTTTTTCTTGGTATATGAGTAGTCCACTTGCAAACAGCGTTATGTAATTTTATAATAGAAAGCCATAAATTTGAAAAAAAACGACTACGACAACAAGTATTATTTAAATTGAATCTTTTTTATTACCTGAAAATTTTGATAAATAAGAGCCTTACAAAATTGTAACATAACTTAACATGACATAAGATAACATTAACAGTCTGTACGACCTAAAGCAGTTTCCTAAGTTCATCAGAAGATGTATATTTTTGAAAGTTTATAAATAAGAATGATAGCGACTTTTGGAAGAAGAGTTAACATTTGCTGCTTTTTTCAGAATATAAAAAGATTTTGCACTGTGTTGTTAGTAGACATGAAACTACTTTAAATACTGGTACGTAATCCACCAAAAATTAAAAATCTAAAAAAAATTACATAGCGCACTTTGCAAGTGGACTACTCATATAAAGTCTCACAATTTATATATAGATATTTATAAGTTTGATTTGGTAACTCTTATAAGGGAAACAAAACCGGAAATTTCTTTGCTCACGCCGCTGTTATAGGGACCCTAAACCACTTGCGCTTGCGTCGGTCGTTTGTGTGGTGTATGGGGTCGTTTGTACTAAATTGCACAATTAATGCGCTAAAATAAATTTTTTTTTTGATATTTTGCTCATGCTTGTGTTATTCGCCCCTATTCCCATCAGTGTTGGCATTTTTGGTACAATTGTACTTTTTTGATACAATTTCGTTTACGATATACTTTCCTACTACGCAGTACTTTTTAGTACAATTTTGTGATGAATACTATAAATATATAGCTCTGAAAATTCATTGCGGGATATTTTTATAACTTTGTTCACATAACGGTTATTTGTAACAGGCAAAACGAATTGAGATAGATATAGACAAATGTATACACAAATGATCAGAATGAAAAGAGAAATCGATTAAGCGGTGACTGTCTGTCCGTCCGTCTGTGCACACGATAATTCGAGTAAAAATTGAGATATCTTAACGAAACTTGGTATGTGCACTTCTTTCGGGCGTAGGACGGATGATATTGAAAATGGGCAAAATCAGACAATAACCAATACATATAACGGTAATTTTCAGAAATGCGATATTTTAGGAACTACTGAAGATTATTCACCCAAAATTGATATTAACAATAATTTTTAGACGAAAAATAAGATTATAATTTTTTGGAAAATGGGCGTAGCCACGCCCACTTATGGTTACATGTGTATATCTTGGTAACCGCTGCACCAATTTCTTCCAAACTTGGCACAGATGTTAGCCTTGCTATAGGGATGGCAAAGTCGACTTCGACTTTCGACCAAAATCGACTTTTTACTCCTGAAAGTCGTATTTTAGTGATCGACTTTCAGTTTATGGAAGTCGACTGAAGTCGACTTTTCACTTTCGACTCTCGACTTTTTTTAAATTCATTTGCCAATAAAAACTGATCTTCTAACAAGCCCGCGGAGTGCTGTTTGGTCGTATTAAAAAAAAATTGTCAATAAAACTGAAGTGAAATGTGAAAAGTGTGGTAGCGAAATGAATTTTAATGACAGTACAATAGTACAAATCATTTAAGAGCAGCGCATAAAATTATTATACGAAAACAAGTTCTTCAAATTTGTTAATCGTTTGTCTCCACAATCTTCAGTTAATAATGAGGTATGATAAACATATTATATTATTATTATATTTATTTTAACAATTTCATGCAAGAAAGTTTTTCTGCTTGAGTTTATGTAAGTTTTTACAGACAGTCTTTGGTTCGAATTTGACCAATTCGTAAGGTACAAAATTTTAAACACCGCTAAAAACGTTGCTGGTAGGATTCCAGTTAATATGCGACATTAGTCGTGTGGATAGTCCCAATCCACTAGCTGTCTGGGCTACTCCCATATTTATCCATGCTTATAAGGTGGCACTTATATTTCTACCAATACCCGCCAATTCTGCTCCATCGGAAGGGCCACATTTTTCAAAAAGTTGTCCGTAATTACCGATTCAAAAAATTTTTATAATCTTTTTTGTGAGAATTTAATTTTTTTTTTTCAAAAATAAGCATTTTCATGCTGTATAACTGGAACAATTTTCAAAATTTTTAAAAATCCTTTAGTGTCTGTTTTTTTTGTACCTAGCATTGAATTTCACTAAATTACAGATTATTCTTAAGACCACTGGTAAATCATGATATTTTTGGCGTATTCTGACTCCTATATTTATAGCTAATATATGAGTTAAATGCAGAGTATACTTAATACATTTTCTTTTTATTAAAAAAGTCGAAAAAAAGTCGAACAAAGTCATGCCCACATCCTTAGACTTTCTTACTTGTTTTTATTATCTTTTCTCCTCGCCTTCTCGTCGTTGCCTTTGTACATAAGTTTTGAAAAAAGGTTTTGAACGAACTATTTAATTTTAATTAATTTAAAAATATAGTTTATTCCTGTATGAAAATAAGTTTAAATCTTTGAACAACATTGAAAAAAAGTCGGTCATTTTCTTATATATTATCTAAGTATGTTCGACGATTTTACAACGCTTTTATCAACTTGCAATGTTGTGTTCCAGAAACTTTCAATGTTGTGGATCCAGAAACTTTCAATGTTGTGTGTCCGACAACAAAGCAAAGCTTTGAAAAGCTCCTATAAAAAAGCATAGTGAATAGGGCGAGGTAGATGACATCTAGATATCGCCCTATGTACTAGGTTTGCTACACCGGAAATAGACGACACGCCATTTCTTTAAATAAAATTAATTGGTGCTCGTTTGTATGTACATACATATGTAAATGCATGTGACTATTGTCAACTAAATCGAATGCTTTGTAAGTGAAGTGACTTGTGGACCACTTGAGGTATAGGTGGACCAGTTGGGACCAGTTGGTAACTAGTTTGTGAGACCAGTTGGTAACCAGTCGGGGACCAGTCCGGGAACCAGTTGGGAACTAGTTTGGGTCTAGTCCGAAACTACTTACCTTCGGACCAGTTGGGGGCCAGTTGGTCTTTTTAAACTCCTGTGGCCGTTTTAAGGGTAATTCTTGGGCTCCTGCACTGCCGCTCGGGGTTTCTGCCTTCTACGGTGGTAATTTTGGGCCGGGTTGCCTGTTTTGGCGGATTGTTGTGCTGTGTGCCGCGTATTACGTGTACCGGGTACCACTTTCTCGAGCGAATTGCTCTGGGGAACCTGTTGTGTGAGTTGCTGGCTTTTTGGCTAGACTTTGAGGAGGGTTTATACACGCATATCGGCGGAAATAGACGACACGCCATTTCTTTACATAAAATTAATTGGTGCTCGTTTGTATGTACATACATATGTAAATGCATGTGACTATTGTCAACTAAATCGAATGCTTTGTAAGTGAAGTGACTTGTGGTCCACTTGAGGTATAGGTGGACCAGTTGGGACCAGTTGGTAACTAGTTTGTGAGACCAGTTGGTAACCAGTCGGGGACCAGTCCGGGAACCAGTTGGGAACTAGTTTGGGTCTAGTCCGAAACTACTTACCTTCGGACCAGTTGGGGGCCAGTTGGTCTTTTTAAACTCCTGTGGCCGTTTTAAGGGTAATTCTTGGGCTCCTGCACTGCCGCTCGGGGTTTCTGCCTTCTACGGTGGTAATTTTGGGCCGGGTTGCCTGTTTTGGCGGATTGTTGTGCTGTGTGCCGCGTATTACGTGTACCGGGTACCACTTTCTCGAGCGAATTGCTCTGGGGAACCTGTTGTGTGAGTTGCTGGCTTTTTGGCTAGACTTTGAGGAGGGTTTATACACGCATATCGG
>NW_016157733.1:75188-92347 GCF_001687245.7 Rhagoletis zephyria | reverse complement strand
CCACGCTTTTCATTTTCAATTTCATAGATTGTTTATAATGACTTTTGCTAAAATTTCAAAATCAAAAGTTATCAAAACAAATTCTATGCGACTGAGAAGTATTATTTTCTACTTTTTAGTCCATTTATAAAAGCGTTGTATATTAAAAAGTTTTTTTATATTATTTTTTTTTAATGAAGAAAATGAGCAACACCTTAATAAAAATATATATATATATATATATATATACATATATATAAAAAGTCGCAGCTATTTTAAACTTGCACTTTATTTAAATTGATCGGGCTACAAAACTGCATCCTCAAAATATGTATTTCTAGGAAACTTTTACGAAAGTTTGTTGATTTTTTAATGTTGCGCACAGATTGAACCTTGGATACATTTTTATAAACAAATAATTTTAATATAAATGGCCAATCTTGTCAATATGTGCGTGTCGTAAAGTTTTGATAAGCACTTGAAATACTATTAAAATGTAAAGTTTTAGTACAAAGAAGATGTATTTTTTGCCCATTCGTAATAACTTAGAAAAGTTTTTTTGTTAAGAAGTGTACCTTAAAATATGTGCATACACATTTATGTAAAAAGTGTAAAATATGTAAATGTACCTACATAAACTTTCCCATTAATACCATCACATCATTGGTCTTGAAGGGAATCTATGTATGCATGTACTAAGAAAATATATGAGCAAATTAAAAAGTCGATACAATTTACAGTCGAAAAATACAGTTTTTGTACAGATTTCGTACTGAAGGAACAATTTCATGTTCCAATACTGAGTCCCATTGTCGAAACAACAGTCGTTCGTTGAAATTTGAGATTTCCATTGGCGTTATGAGGCAACCAGTGACATACACTACTACAAATTTTTATTCCTATTATTCCTTCGAAATGAAGAAGTGTTGAAAACGTGTTAAAATCTGCCGTTAATGTTCTTATTTACGACATAATTCAGCGAACGACGGTCGATGCGAACGACTTACGACAACCAGAATAGGGGTGATTGTACAACAATTTGTGCTGCGTATGGCGACAACTGCGAAATTTTTAATCTAGTTTTGATTTTGGTGTCCAGATCGTGCTGTAAAATATGGATAAAAGCGTAGATTTGGTTTTATACCCGAGCGCACTTGTGCACAAGGGTATATTAATTTTGTTCACATAACGGTTGTTTGTAACAGCCAAAACGAATCGAGATAGATATAGACAAATGTATACATAAATGCTCAGAATGAATAGAGAAGTCGATTAAGCCCTGTATGTCTGTCCGT
This sequence comes from Rhagoletis zephyria, assembly GCF_001687245.7. NCBI lineage: Eukaryota > Metazoa > Arthropoda > Insecta > Diptera > Tephritidae > Rhagoletis > Rhagoletis zephyria. Next base: position 91,073 of record NW_016157733.1, on the reverse strand, counting down.
CTGTCCGCCTGTCCGTCTGTCCGTCCGTCCGTGTACACGATAACTCGAGCAAAAATTGAGATATCTCAACGAAATTTGGTATGTAGGTTTCCGTTAGTCCAAGGTAGGTTGTTATTGCAAATGGGCGAAATCGGACCTTAACCACGCCCACTTCCAATATAACGGTAATTTCCAGAAATACGAAAACTGCGATATTTTAGTAACTACTGAAGACAATTCACTCAAAATTGATATTTACAATAAATTTCAGACGAAAAATAAGAATATTATACATTTTTGGAAAATGGGCGTAGCCACGCCCACTTATGGTTACATTTGCATATCTTGGTAACCGCTGCATCAATTTCTTCCAAACTTGGCCTTGGTACAACATACTAAATGGCCGAAAATTTAAAAACTCGGACAATAACCACGCCCACATCCCATATAACGGTAATTTAGAGAAATACAAAATCTTCGATAAATCAGTAAATATTAAAGCTAATTTACTCAAAGTTGATGCTTGCAACAATTCTTTACCAAGAAATACGTTTATGGTAAAATTTTGGAAAATGGGCGTGGCACCGCCCACTTATGATCACATATATGTATATCGGTAACCGTTATACCAATTTGTACCAAACTCGGACTAAAATTACGGCCGCTTTTCATATAACGGTAAAATTCAGAAATGCTTGAAACTGGAATATTTCGAATTTTAAGGACGCTAATTTACTCAAAATTTATACACCATCTGGCGGTAGTTTTCGAAAAGGTAGAAAACATATATTTAATACTTGCGCCGGGTATTTAATGTTCGGCTCCGCCCGAACTTAGACTTTCTTACTTGTTAAATTTATTTTTTTTTACGTTTTAAAGCTGAAGCTGTCAAAATATACAACACACATTCATATTTCTTGCACATATTTACTTTAGCACGTTTCTTCAAAATAAGATTTGCGCAATTTTATGCTGTAGTAATTTCCACAATATTGGCTTGTACAAGTCTCGGGTTGCGCAAGGATTTTGTGTGGTTTAGGGGCCCTATAAGTTTGTTTTTCGTTATGCAGATAAGCAGACAGAAGCAAGAAACATAATTTTTTTTACAAATATGGATTTAATTATAAAATTGTATTTATTTGTTTTTTAAATAATAGTTTCACAAACAACAGTATTGTTTGCTTTTGATACCTTTTCTGCTTAGCAAGTTGCCAATGGCAACTGATACATTTTTTTCAAGCTCGCGGCAACACTGATCACTATGTTATTCATAGTGGACGTGATGTTAACTCCTCTGCTCTGTTGCGGGTCGCCATGTTATTCATAGTGGTCGTGATGCTAACTTCTCTGCTCTGGTCCGGGTTGTAATATTACGTCCGCCGAAGAAAAATAAATTTGTATTTGGTGCGTCTTCTGTATACTGTTTATTCTGTGCTAAAATTTATTACATCAGTGTCAGTGCCAAGCGAGTTTCTTCATTTATTGGCGCTCTTCTCGAAAAACGCGCGAGTCTTTCTTTTATCAAAGTCAAAAGAGTCTGAAACTTGGGAACACTCATCCTAGTGATATTAAAAAAGTGCTCCTCGTCCTCCAGCTTCAGTTGTTGAAAACATGTTCCATGGAACCCAAACTCATTCCTGGTGAGGTTCGCAGGACGCACCCACCACCTCCTTTTCAACCGCTTGCTCGCCTCGTACATTGTGCTCATTATTTACATAATTTTAATTATCCGCAACAGTCTTTCAACATTGGACATTTTTGCACGTACTCACAAACGAAAAGCAAACGAAAAGATTTTACTACAAAATTGTTTGTATTGTTAAACCACAAAATGTCAACTAAAAACAGTCCCGTCGCAATTGTGTTTACCCGTCAGAAATGGATCAGCTGTACGCCACCCGTCAGCCCGTTACCCGCTATCCGCTGCAATTCTGTTTACGGCATCACTGACAACGCCGTATTGTGTTTGCTGCGGCAGTGACTGCCAATATAGGCAGTAACAGCTGATTTTAAAAACTGTTACTGCCACTGCCACTGCGCTATTGTATTTTGGGCGTATGTTTCAAGTTTGAAGACGCCACGTTGTTTAGTATATGCTTGGCAGCCGTCAATAGTGAACGTCTTCAGTGAATTTGTGAAAATGGAGAAAATTGGTCATCGTTATGTAATACAGGGCCGTAGCCAGGGTTTTTTTTCGGAGGGAGTTTCTGGTAAAATTTCTTTTAGTTTCGACTTTTAGTTCAACATATTTTGATTAAAAGAAAAATACTGATAAAAATAAAATTTTTCATAAAAACAGGGTTGAAATCTTGAAATTCCTGGCCGTAGTTTGTTTGTAAGTCAAATATGAGTGGCATTGTGCTACTATGATAGCACGGCCGAGTAATCGTAGCCAACTTATGTACAGTAGTCGAAAAAATTATAGCCGCACCAAATTTTGACAAGTTTTAAAATATTATTATTGTTGTTATTTAATTTCGGTTAGTTTTTTATAGTTCGTTCTTTACCAACATACATACGTATAAATACAAGTTTAAAGGCAGTGTCACACGATTGGGTATTTGCTAAAATTTGGTGTCCCAATTGTTTGAACACCCAAAATATTTTTCACTATCCCAATCATGAAAATTAATTTATTGAATTTTTTCAACAGAACATCGCTGTATTGTACCAATCTTTTGAATGCAAAAACACAAATGTCCCACTTTTTTTACCAATAGCCCAATATAAAAATTTACAAATCTGTACAAATGTTCCAATCGAGTGACACTGCCATTTTGCTTGCATAGTCTACTGTTCTCTTTTCATTGCAAGTTGAATTATTATAGTATCTATTGCAAAATTTTATACAGACAAGACTAAAAAGNAAAAAAAACTTTTTAATATACAACGCTTTTATAAATGGACTAAAAAGTAGAAAATAATACTTCTCAGTCCCATAGAATTTGTTTTGATAACTTTTGATTTTGAAATTTTAGCAAAAGTCATTATAAACAATTTATGAGATTGAAAATGAAAAGCGTGGGGCGCATGTAATAGGCCGGATTTGAAATTGAAGAGTAATATATGTATGTATGTGGGTATATTAATAACGACCACTTAAAATCGATCTCAAATTTGTACTTTCGCTGTAGAAATTTTAAGTCTATTTTATGTATGTAGTTTGAATATTGTCAATTAAATCTAATGCTTTGTATTGCATGCGCTCCACGTTTTTCGTTTTCAATCTCATAAATTGTTTATAATGACTTTTGCTAAAATTTCAAAATCAAAAGTTATCAAAACAAATTCTATGGGACTGAGATATACATATTATTTTATTATTACAACGATTTTATCAACTTGCAATGTTGTATGTCCAGACCGCTTTGAATGTTGGATGTCCAGACCATCATTTATACTAGCTGCATTTTTTTGTAAACGAGCGACAAAAGAACGCTCAACTCGGGTAAAATTTCCTTTTAGCTACTTAAGCAACCCTGTTGGTAGCTGGCAAGAAAATGTGATTAGTTTAACGGGATTTAGATACAAAAACCAATTTAAATGAGTAATTATGCGAGGTATTTGCGTAATATATGTATATTCTCTTTTAAAATATAAGTCACCTATAAAAGGAAGCAAAAATTTTCCTCTCCACTTTCCCATTAACAATTCACAATAGAGCAGTTTTTTCACTTACCAACACTAGTCTTCAGGTCGCGTATTTTTTAACCGACCTGGCTGAGCTCGGATAAATAGCGGAGTTTGTGTTGTGCTTTGCGTGTATTTCGTCATTTAAGCGAGTGTTCTTTTGTACTATAAATGTAGCAAAGCTATTTATGGAAAATTCTAGATATCAACCTAGTCTAGATATCAACCTCGTTGTAGGCGTCATATCAAGATACAATTAGAAGACCCTAGATGTCGCCCGCCAGAAGAAGTTAAATATTGCGCCTAAATATATGCACTATTTATATACGTCACAGGGGAAATGGACGACACGCCATTTCTTTAAATGAAATAGACTGCTGCTGTATATATGTATGTGCATATGTATGTTTATACTGCAAGGTCATAAATCACAACCATGCAACCCGAGGTCTTTATTCTCTTTCTAATGTTTGAATTCGTTCAGCGTTCATTTTATTATCTTTCTGATATACACACATGAACTGTCCAATGAAATTCAAAACTGAAATGAATCAATAAAACAGTAACCATTTAACAGCCATCCCTACAATACTAAATGTGAGCAAAACACATTGTGCTTGCATAGTCTTCTGTTCTCTTTCACTGCAAGTTGAATTATTTTAATATCTTTTGCAAAATTTTGTAAGGACAAGACTAAAAAGTAGAAAAAATATAAAATAAAAAAAACTTTTTAATATACAACGCTTTTATAAATGGACTAAAAAGGAGAAAATAATATTTCTCAGTCCCACAGAATTTGTTTTGATAACTTTTGATTTTGAAATTTTATATCATTATAAACAATTAATGACATTGAAAAGCGTGGGGAGCATGTAATATACTTGAATTGATATGAAAAGTAACTTATGTATGTATGTGGGCATATGAATAACGACCGCTTAAAATCGATCTCAAATTTGTACTTTCGCTGTAGAATGTTATGTAGTTTGACTATTGTCAATGAAATCGAATGCTTTGTACTGCATGCGCTCCACGTTTTTCGTTTTCAATGTCATTAATTGTTTATAATGACTTTTGCTAAAATTTCAAAATCAAAAGTTATCAAAACAAATTCTGTGGGACTGAGAAATTTTAATTTCTACTTTTTAGTCCATTTATAAAAGCGTTGTATATTAAAAAGTTTTTTTAAATTTAATTTATTGAATTTACTTTACTTGCCTCATACATAGCTCTGCGGCTGTAGAGCGTGTATTTTCAGATTTAAAATTGATCCAATATGAAAAAGAAATTGGCTGTTGAGAATATAATATGGTGCATTCATAGTCAAAATAAAGTCGGCACTGAAGGCAGTCTCAGCTTTATGACACACATAATTTCCAACAAGTTTAACGTGGAATGTACCACACATATTTTATAATTAACGTAAATAATCGACCGCTAATAGTTTTAGGCATGTATGTACATATATTTGTATTCAAGTTTATGTAAAATCGACACATACTATTTTTGTTCGCTTTTATACAAGAATAAAAACAATAATCTCTATTTTGATAGATTGTCATTATATGTAAAATATTGTCCTTCGTAAACATACATGAGCTATTCTTTTTTAAGTCGGACGGATTTCGTAAAAAAAATTATGCCATGTCTCCGATTCGCTTAATTTTTTTGTGGGTTCTATGCATGAAATAAGCTAAACGTGTTCGAGGATTTTTTTTCTTCTTTTTTTTTTCTTCGGAGATATGATCTGCCAAAGTTTGCGTTTTTTCGTGATTCTGACTAATCATGTACTTCTTCAAATCGTTATATCTCGGGTTCTGCTGATCGTAGGGACTTCCTCTTAACGTCCTTTTAAAGCTTTTAAAACTTCTATATATAAAATGGTCAAGATTGTCCTAAAGCTAACTTAGCTATTAACAGTTGAACTTTTTGAAGTTGATTTGCATAGTGAAGACCAGTAAATTAGGAATTTAAAATTATACCATCGTAATCATTCTTTAATTCTCTATAAAAAGGCGTGGTTCAAAAAAATTGGCGTTTTTCAAGAACTATTTTTAAAATATTTTTCTTTATGACGAGATGGTTTATTTTGTGAGAATCAACAATTTTTTTTGTATTTTTTTCGAAAACTTATGTTGAGATATATTTAGTAAGGTGTTGCACATCGAGTTTTTGCAAGAATTTAAATTTTGTTGCAGAAGAAGATAGAATACCTATTATTAATATTGTTGTCCTTAACCGGGACTTCCTTATCATCATGAACTAAGAGGGAAGCTCCGTATGAGAACCTGTGGTCGATTCCAGCTGAATCCTCCCGGATTCCCATGCGAAGATCACCGCACAGACAAACCCCTTCCCTCTTCCCAACCTATCGCTTTCCCCTTCCACTCCCTATCCTTTTCATCCCCCCTAATCCAGGGTGTTACGCGCTCCGTGCCTATTGGGTTAGTTTGCAGCCGGGGGAGGGTAAATTTTCTAGGCTGTATTCTTACGGAGCCTACTCGACACCGGGCCGCCTCCTGTAGTAACGGTGGCCTTGCCAAGGAAAAGGGGCGCTACCCTGGTCGACTGGTCGTTTCCACCCCACCACACCTCGAGTCCGCCGCACGCTCCTTGTAGAGTAAAGTGGACGATTATGAATAATGTTATGTCTAAAATAGCCGAAGTCTCGGACCTTCCTTACTCCCCCAAATCCCAAATCGACGAGGACGCTCTGCTTCGCTCCAGTCAGGAGACGAAGGCGGAGTCGGTCTCAGGCAGTACCAACCATAGTACTCCCAACCGCAGCCCCTCACGTACCCACAAAACCAGTGCGAGCCAACGCACTGGGGGGTCGACAGCGGGGTACATTGATGCACCATCATCATCGGCAACTGCGAGTCAACGCAAGAATGCAGGTCGCGTACCTGAGGCCTCATGCTCCTCTCTGGCGAGTCGTCAGATGAACATTCGTCCATCAGGAAAGGCGACTCCTATATCCACCAAATTTACACCTTCCGCCTCCAGTACCTCGAGACCGCAGGCATCGGGGGCCAAGTCTGCACTACCGACAGCGGTAAATGCCAAGACCTACAGGAAGGCCAAATTCATCCTGAAAAAGATTGCGCAGAACCAGGAAGAGGGCATACTGAACGTGCGCGACACTGACGACTGGAAAAAATACGAGGCTATCGTTGCCGCCTTTGGTACTATCTGGTAGCTGCTAAGTCCCGCGTGGAGGCGGGCAAGACGAACAAACGCAATCGATCGCGAGACGACACCTCTAACGCTCCGAAGAGAAGCAAGGATGCGAGTGGCGTATCCCAACCCGTAGCGCAAGGCCCGCTGAAGTACAGCGATATAGTGAAGGACCACGTGAGTGTCGCACTTATAGACGGACGAGTCGTCTAACTGCGGCAAACCAGTCCTCGAAAAATGGCCAGAGATCGAGGTCCGGCTTTCGGGTTTGGCGATGGAGAGTACCCTAGCCAACCCCGAGGGCCCGATACCGCGGTTGGATTCTGAGGAGGTCATAAGAGGTCGTTGGGTGATCCAATGCTAGGACGAGTTCTCCAAGGAATTCCTGCGCAGGAGTATCACTGAGATCAGCGATGCTTGGTTGGGCTTGAAGCTCAAACTTATCCCGGCGAAGAGACCCCGTGCCCGAATCTGGTTGCCCAACATGAGGATGGATAGGGCAAAACTTTTACAATACATCGCCATTATGAACCCCCGTGTCCCTATGACTAACTGGAGCGTCCTGAAATTCGAGGACGTAAAAGCAGTAGCCAAACCGTGCTGTTCCTCATCACTGAGGAATCAGAAAAGGTCCTAGAGGAGCTAGGCTGCAGAATCCACTTCTGCGTGAGACACGCCAAAGTGAAAATCTTCCGGGGCAGAGAACCCGACGACGACAACGAAGGCGAAGAACCGCCCCCGGAGTCAATAAAGGACGGGGAACCGTCACCAGACCCTATTTGCAGTGAGGATACGGTGCAGATGGAGGTGGCCGAGGAAGCCAGTAATCTGGTCGGCCCGAACACCACTAGCATTTAATAAAAATGAGCAAGGTAGTACAGATTAACCTGAAGCATTCTAGGTTCGCTTCAGATAACCTAAGTCTTCCTAGGGGAGAACGACTACGGCCTTGCTATCATCCAAGAGCCCTAGATTCGAGACTCGACCGTCATGGGCATAAACATCCCCGGGTACGAAGTTTTTTATGCCCGCACTAATGGTAAGCCCAGAGCCTACGTACTGGCAAAAAAAGAATATAAAGCGTTTCTTTGTCCCTCTTACAGCACCGATGACTTGGCAGTTGTAAGACTGTCGCAGCACGGAAGGCCTACGTATGTTGCATCCGCCTACTTCACACACGGCAGAGAGACCCCTCCAGCGAAGGTAGAGGAACTGGTAGCAGCAGCGACACAGCAACAAGCTTCGCTTGTGATTGGATGCGACGCCAACGCAAGACATTGCCTATGGGGAAGCGGTGAAACGAACGAAAGAGTGACTCACCCCTCTTTGATTTTATCATTAGCACTAAGCTATCTACTACGAAGGGTGGGAGGAACTCCTCGATATAACATTGTTATTAGAAAACAAAAATTTTTGTGTTGACAACTGGGAAGTATCTGATGAGAGCTCTTTTTCTGACCATAAATATATCACTTTCAGTGTCAATATTATTAAAAACTTAATAAAATCATATCGCAACCCTAGGAAAACTAACTGGATTGAATTCGATCATCTGGCTCGGGAGAAGCTTAGTTTGGCTCCTAGCCCACTGGTGAGCTCCATCAGCGAGATTGAGGTCAATCTGAGAGTCGTCGAGACCACACTTCGGAATTCAATGAACAGGGCCTGCCCGCTACGATATTCAAGGAAGCCATATCCACCTTGGTGGAATAGTGACTTATCTAGACTAAGGAAAGAAACTAGGAGAATGTTCAAATCCTGTTACAAATCTAAATCTTGGAAGCCATACCAAGACATTATGAAAAAGTATAAAAGTGAGATTCGGCGCTCAAAAAAAGCAGCATGGGGGAGCCACTGCGAGACATTGGAGAGTATAAAGGACACCGCCAGGCTGAGCAGGCTATTGACGAAGGACTACTCCTGTCCGTCACTCCTTCGCAGTGCGGATGATGTCCCCACAAAGTCTGTGGAAGACTCACTCAGGTTGCTTGTCAACACTCATTTTCCGGGTAATTCTGACGAAGTGTTCAATCCGATTCCAAGAAGATATGCTGGAGCTCAGCACATAGCAGACTCAATTTTCACAAATCCCAAAATATCATGGGCGTTGAAGTCCTTCTCGCCTTATAAAAGCCCGGGGCCATTTTCAAAGGATGCATAACCCTTAACTACGTCCCTCTGTCGTGGAGGCGAGTAAACGTGGTTTTCATCCCAAAACCTGGAAGGCGAGGGCACGTCTACGCCAAAGATTTTCGACCTATTAGCTTAACTTCCTTTGTTCTCAAAACGTTCGAGAGGGTTCTGGACTCGCACGTCCGGGGGTTTTTCCACGGCAATGGCATGTCTGAAGCGCAGCATGCATATTTACGGGGAAGATCCACGGAGACGGCGCTCCATGAGGTACCGTCGAGAGGTCATTCGAATTTAAGCAATTCACTCTGAAAGCCTTCCTCGTCATAGAAGGAGCCTTTAACCATGTTAGGGTAGAAGCTATCCAAAAATCCCTTGACGAACTAGGCGTCGAGGAGTCTATTAGCGCGTGGCTAATGGCGATGCTTCGCAGCAGAACGATTTCAGCTGAACTTGGTAGCTATACATGTAGGGATTTCCGAGTGGCTGGCACTTTAAACACGCGTTTTTAGGTTTAAGTATTAAAGTAGTTTTATTGGCTCGAGCACTTTTTACATTTGCTTATAGTTTAGTTTTTATGTTTTTTAGTTAATTTTAATGAATTTGCTTATATTTTAGTTCTTATGTTTTTAGTTGATTTTAATGAATTTGCTTATATTTTAGTTCTTATGTTTTAATTAATATTGGTCCAAAAAATCTTGGCCGAAGCTGGAGTGAACTCCCGAACTGGGTGCGTTTAATGGCCACGAGCTCATTAATTTTATATTTTACGACTTGTTTTCGTTTGGGGTCAAAACATGTTCGATTTTCTTGCTGGATTCGCGAAATATTTACTTGCGCCTCTCTGCGCAGTGCTTCTCTGTCTCTGTCAAGTTCGTTAATGGCGTCGTTTTCAAGAAATTCTTGTAGCTCAAGAATACAGCATACACGCATTTCTATTCCGGTTAATAGTTTGAATGGGGATACTTTTGTGCTTCTTGGAGGTGTGTTATTTAGAGTTTGTTGTACTTGGTCTACGTATTTGTACCAGGTGGTCGGGATTTCGGAGCACAGCATAGCCAGCATGGGCATGATAATCCGATGTACCCGCTCAACCTGGCCGTTTCCTCTTGGAACACCCGTTGCTATTAACAGATGCTGGATATTCTCGTTTTCACAATACTCCCTAAATAAGTAGGTCGTAAAGGCTGCTCCTCTGTCCGATATAATGCTTTTCGGGTTTCCATAGGTGAATGCTTACTTTTTTAATCGTTGGATCACTTCATCGGTTCCTGTGCTTCGCTTAGGGTATAGCCAAACGAATTTCAGAAGGAATCAACAATGACGAGGATCTAACTATACCGCTTATTCGTTTTTTCCATTGGGCCGACGTGTTCCACGTGGTACGTTCCCTATGGTCGGTCCTCCTTGTCTATTGGTTCTAAAAACCCTTCTCTTTTGCCAGCTTTGGATTCGGAAATAATGCACTGTACACAACTACGAACTAGTTGCCTGACTTTTGATGATACTTGCGGAATGTAAAATATCTTTTCGATGATGTCTTGCGTTCTCTTAGCGGAGAGATTACCCTGACTGTGTGCTACCCGTATAATTTCTTCTTCCATTGATGATGGCACTACTACCAGTTCCTTGATGGGATCCTTATATAGTATTCCACGAGTATTCATACGAGTCCTTCTCTAATACTGTTTATTACTCGTGTCCAATCGTCTTCGGATTGTGCTTGTTGTAACCTGTGGCGTAAGGAATCTTCTAACAATAAGCAAGTAATTCTGCTTAATGCGTCTACTTGCCGCATTTTGGTCCCCGATCTGTGCTCTATCGTGTACGTGAAATCTTGCAAAAAATAGTGCCCAGCGTGTTATTCTTAAAGGAACGTCCTTTTTATGCATCGTCATTGCGAACGCGTTACAGTCAGAACTTACGACTTTGAAGGGGGTACCAAGCAAATAAACCCGCCACTTCTTCAACGCGGCTACAATGGCGAGGACCTCGAGCTCGTAGGAGTGGTACCGTTCTTCAGCTTCGGTAGTCTTCCGACTCATGTGCTGCACAGGATGGTACTGCTGGTCCTCACTATCCTTTTGAAGAAGGACTGCCCCGTAACCATACTTTCAGTGTGAAGCTCTGTTGCGGCTTTGGGGTTGTATAACCTCAACACCGGTGCACTCACTAAAGAAGTTTTTAATTGCTGAAATGCTAACATTTGTTCCTCCTTGAACACAAACTTCGTTTCCTTACGCAGGAGGTCCGAGAGTAGTTTAGCGATCACCGCATAGCCATCAATGAAGCGCCGGAAGTACGAGGTTAGCCCTAAGAATCTCTGAAAGGTTTTTCGATCCCTCGGTATAGGGAATCTTTCAACCGCCTGAGTTTTTGCCTGAGATGGTCTTATGGTACCTGTTTCTACAATGTACCCTAGAAAATCTACCCTTTCTCTTAGGATTTGGCACTTGCTCCATTTAATTTGCAGGTTATATTCGGCTGCCCTATTTAAGACTAGTTTTAATTTGGCAATACCTTCTTCATTATTACTTGACCGGATAATTAAATCGTCCGTATAAGTAACTACGATGTTATTTTCTACCATATCCCTAAATACCGTGTAAATATATCTCAGAAAAACCGCAGGGGCGTTGGATATGCCGAAGGGTACAAACATGAATTCGTACTGACCTTGATGGGTAACAAACGATGTGTACTTTCGCGATTTCGCTTCAACTGGGACATGGAAAAATCCGTTGCGTAGGTCAATCGTAGTGAATATACGCGCACTCTGCAGTTTCTCGATGACATCATCCATCAGTGGCATAGGGAAATTATCCTTCATTATCTTCTCGTTCAATCTGCGGTAATCGCAGCACAGCCTTTGGCTACCGTTCTTCTTTGCCACTAATACGATCGGAGATGCATACTCTGAGGAACTCGAGCGTATAATCCCATCTTTCAACCACTCTGATATTATCTACGACACGCCTATTAGCGTAGGACATGCGCCTTGAGCCTTGATATACAGGTACGTCGTCAAGTAAACAAATTTTCATCTGAATCGGTGAAGGGTGCTGTGCCTTAGGATTGTAGTTCTTAATAAGGGTTTCTACTTCGTTAGCTATCTCGTCCCTAAGATGTGATAAATCTGTTTCAAGAGTGCAGGTGTTGCCGCCAAGCACAGGTCTCTTAATTCTTTCACCAGCTCAATTTCTTCATTATACTCTGCCTGAACACTAGTCTGATGTCCCATACCTTTTTTCTTAAAGGTGGCTTGATCTTCGGTCACTATCAGATCCACCTGCCTCAGAACTTCGTTTCCAATGATGGCCTGATATACAATATCTTGCCCACGTACTGCATGGAATTTTACTTCCAGCTCAAGACCGTCCACAACCAGTTTTAAATTAAAACTGCCCATTGTGTACAAACCACTCTCGCCTATGCCCTCCAAGTCACAGCCTGTGTCTAATAAGGCCGAAAATGTAAAATTATTGAACCTTAGATCTTTGAAAATGACACAACCCATTGATTTAAATCGCTGTGTTATCCCTAAGGTATTTATTTTTGGTTTATCTTGTTTAATTTGAGGTTGAACTTTAGGGCACTGTGCTACCCGGTGGCCCTGTTGACCACAACCATAGCAGCCTGACTGTCTCTGTGAACAGTTTGGAACCAAGTGTCCAACTGTTCCACACCGATAACATCGCTTCGAGTTATTTGTTACCGGCTTGAATATTTTGTTTTTAACATCGACTACTTTTTGCGGATTGATGCCGGGTTGAGGCCCGGAACGCACCTTTTCGTATATAACTATCTGGTCCTTTAAGTCTTGTATTGTACAGATTACTTTTACTGACTCTGGAATCCGGAATACCATCTACAAAATATTCGGTTAAGCTCCTATCGTCTAGCTCTATGGCTTTTCCTATTTCCATGAGGCTATATAGGTATTCGCGAAAATCTTCATTAGGTCGCTTGCGGCGGTTTCTTAGCAAGCGATGTACCTCAATTGACGACGGTGTTATGCCAAATTCGCCTTTCAATGAATGCTTTAATGAGCTCCAGTTTGTGACCCCTCGCAGACTACGCACAAACATTTTTGCAGCCCCCTTTAAAAGTTTCTTACCATAAATAAATTTTTGTGACTCATCCCATTGAACTGAAGCTGCATTTTCTTCGAAAACTTCGAGCCACTCTTCAATAGTTGGGTACCCTGAACCACTAAATACTAACATCGAGTTTTCGATGTCACGGAGTGTGTGTGTTGCGCGCACATTAGCCAGTGGCGGTGATACGAAGCTTTGCACCGACTCGCTATCATCGCTTGAGACCTCATCGTCACCTGACTGACTGCCGAAGTGCTCACATAACCTATCTTGTAGGGTGGCCTTACGACCAGTCGTGGGAAGATTAAGCCCTAATAGTCTTTCCTTAAGTTCGTTGACGGTCAATCTGAAGATCTGTTCTCTGTCCATTACGGTAGCTATAAAGTCTTAAATATTGTAAAATGGATAAGCATACAAATCAACAATAAATGCCTTAAAGTAGCTATGTATTAACGATATTTTATTTAAAATACAAAAAAAAAATATTTAATTATCTGCAATTTACATAAAAATATTGGCAAAATAAAATTTACAGAATCGTGCTCGTTGAAATTCTTTACTCCCTTCTACACTTCAGTTTGCAAGTATGTATTTGTTTTTCTAACGCACTGAACTCTTACTGAAGTTACAAATATTTAGTTTTCGCTCTCTTCGCAAAGAAAAACGTTTATGTGTATAAAATTAGTTATTAATGTAGGAAAATTATTTGAATAAAACAGCAAAATGATTTGAATGCAATAACAAAGGGTAACATGCGAGCGTTTTTTTTTTGTTTCTTTTGCATATGGAATTCTTATTGGAATTATGAATATTAAGTTTTCGCTCTCTTCGCAAATAAAACGATTACATGTATAAAATTGCTTATGAATGTGGGATTGGAACGACGGACTAAAGGAACGGACCTGACAGGCATACCATTGTAGACAAATGCAACCATGCGCACCAGACTACGAAACGAACGATCGGACCGCACTGAACACACCCCAAACTAGACTTCGACAAGATGAACAACAGGACAGAAATTCAGTGTTAAACCAACCGCCTTCAAGCGTAGTTCGCCCTTATATTTTAATGTGAAATGTGTGTGTAAAATAAACGCTAAAGATTATTAAAATTAATAGAAGTAAAACTGTTTTACTACAAAGTGGTGTCGTGAAGTGGCATAAAATCCACTCCGTGAATGTGGAAGAACTGTTTTGCGAAAATTTGTGTGCGTGTGCATACGTGTGTATGTATGTTTCTTGTGTGTGCGTGCGCGATAGGCTAGCCGGTGCCGAAAATTAAAACTTATTAATTTCAAACCACAAGTTGATACCTACGATCATTGAGTCAAAATTTATAAACGAAAAAAACCAATGCAAGAAAATATTTCGCAAAAATTATAGCTGGAAAAGTAACGGCGATTTGAGCTAGCCACGCCACACAAACCGCTATTCGCGAAGTGACGCTAACAAACGGTTATGTTCGGTTGCGCGAAAAATTTCAACTCGGCCAAACCAACGAGTACATACATAGTGCGTTCTAAGATTGTACTTTAAATAAAAACCGGTGTTACAGTAAACGCCTGCAGACAACGTGCGTGTGCGACGGGTTTATACAGAATTCGATTGGTGACTGTGGGGCGATTTAAGCCATACAAATCTCCCTTTTCGGCGCGTATATAGCAAAACTGTACCACGCCATTCGCAGACCGTTAGGTCCGTTACCCAAAATACAGTTACTATATTGCGCATTGCTCCGGGTACAGCCATTAAGCTGTAGAGGCAATCGAGGACACCGCTAAGCCCGTTAAACAGTGAAGTGCGCGTGGGAGTGAAGTGTGCGCAGCGTCAAAGTGCGCGCGGCATCCAAGTGCCCTCAGCAGTAAGTGTGCGCAACAGCAAGTGCGCGCAGCAGTAAGCGTGCGCAACAGCAAGTGTGCGCGGCATCCAAGTGCGCGCAGTAGTAAGTGTGCGCAACAGCAAAGTGCGCGCGGCATCCAAGTGCGCGCAGCAACGTGTGCGCATCGGCAAAGTGGGCGCAACATCAAGTGTGCGCAAAAACGACGTGCGCGCAGTCCAGCGACAAACGCGAACACCGAGTTGCGTTTAACGCGACAGTGAAACGGTGCCAGAGCAGGTAGCACCGTCAACGAGGGACGGGTGCAGCAAACGCACGCATCGAAGCGGCGTACATAGCGGTGTTTAACGCGACAGTGAAACGGTGCCAGAGCCAGGTAGCATCGTCAAAGAGGGACGTTAACAAGCGAAGTACAGTACGAGTACGAGTAATTAGACAGCGGCGAGGGAGAAGAACCATACGTAGCTCAGCTAAGTGAATAAGTTTGTTGTTGTTTTGAGCAAGTAAATTTCATGTAATTTAAATACGTTCGTTAATTCACACAGTGTTCATTATACTATATCAATCTCAATTTTACATTGTAACCATTAATTTTGAAACTCTGTAGACACGGACCGCGACGAAATTTTTGCATTGACTGTAGAAGGACTGAGGGAAAAGTTGGAAGGGTTGGGGCTTGACACTAGTGGACGTAAACCGACGTTACGAGACAGACTCCTCGAACACTTCGGCCTGAACGCTAGTGATGACGACGGTAGCGATTTTAACGACGCGGCGAGCGGTCGAAGCGTTCCAGCAACCAGAGCTAATCGCCCAACTTTCACGCTCCGCGATATAGAAGACTCGCTTTCGAAGTTTAGCGGTTTTGGTCAACCCACCTTCGAGCAGTGGCTGGGGGCCTTCGAGGACAACGCGACGGCGGTGCAGTGGAGTGACCTACAAAGGCTAATCTACGCTAAGCAGCCATTAACGGGCGCGGCAAAACTTTTCGTAAGAAGCCAGAATGGAATTAGCAGTTGGGATTCGCTAAAAT
>NW_016157733.1:56674-74863 GCF_001687245.7 Rhagoletis zephyria | reverse complement strand
CAGGTAGCACCGTCAACGAGGGACGGGTGCAGCAAACGCACGCATCGAAGCGGCGTACATAGCGGTGTTTAACGCGACAGTGAAACGGTGCCAGAGCCAGGTAGCATCGTCAACGAGGGACGTTAACAAGCGAAGTACAGTACGAGTACGAGTAATTAGACAGCGGCGAGGGAGAAGAACCATACGTAGCTCAGCTAAGTGAATAAGTTTGTTGTTGTTTTGAGCAAGTAAATTTCATGTAATTTAAATACGTTCGTTAATTCACACAGTGTTCATTATACTATATCAATCTCAATTTTACATTGTAACCATTAATTTTGAAACTCTGTAGACACGGACCGCGACGAAATTTTTGCATTGACTGTAGAAGGACTGAGGGAAAAGTTGGAAGGGTTGGGGCTTGACACTAGTGGACGTAAACCGACGTTACGAGACAGACTCCTCGAACACTTCGGCCTGAACGCTAGTGATGACGACGGTAGCGATTTTAACGACGCGGCGAGCGGTCGAAGCGTTCCAGCAACCAGAGCTAATCGCCCAACTTTCACGCTCCGCGATATAGAAGACTCGCTTTCGAAGTTTAGCGGTTTTGGTCAACCCACCTTCGAGCAGTGGCTGGGGGCCTTCGAGGACAACGCGACGGCGGTGCAGTGGAGTGACCTACAAAGGCTAATCTACGCTAAGCAGCCATTAACGGGCGCGGCAAAACTTTTCGTAAGAAGCCAGAATGGAATTAGCAGTTGGGATTCGCTAAAATCAGCACTGCGTTCCGAGTTTGGAGTTCGTGTTTCTGTAGTCGAGGTACACCGCACCCTCCGAAATCGCCGTCAGCGTCCGGGCGAAGATCTGCGCGAATATTTGTACGCGATGATGGAGATCGGCAAACCAATTGACCTGGACGATTCCAGTCTGATGGAATATTTCATCGAAGGAATCCCAGACAGCAAGATAAACAAGAGCAACTTGTATCAGGCGAGAAACATCAAGGAGCTGAAGGACCAAATCAAGATCTTCGAGAAAGTACGCGCAAATAAACCTCCGTTTTCAAACGCGAGTCAAATGCAACCTACATCTTCCACCAGAGTTCCCGCGGGTAGTGGCGCGATTAGCAAGCGTTGTTTCCACTGTGGTGATTGCTCACATCTAGCGCGGAACTGTCCACGTAAAGGCGCTGTTTGTTTCAACTGTGGCGACAGTTCACATTTAGCTCGGAACTGTCCGCGGGTGTTATCTGTTTCAAGTGTGGTAACAGAGGGCACCGCGCCAGCGAATGCAAAAATGCTGGGAACGGGGCGAAGCGAGAGAGCGCCGCTAACATGATGGCGGTGAACAAAAGCGGTCTGATTTTTAAAGACATATTTTTTGGGTTAGCTAACCGAACAGTCTCGGCATTGATTGACCAGACCTTTCGTTAATGCGTAACGACACGTTGGTGATGCTAGGCCTCGGTGTCGAATTAAGAAAAGAGAAGCGTATATTGGTGGGCATAGGGAACAGCGCGCTGACCACAATCGGCTGTTTTAGTCTACCCATGTGCATCGATGGTATTGCGGTGGACATCACATTCCATGTGACGAAGGAGCGAGATCTCAGCTACTCCAAGGTGATTGGAAATGACGTTCTGAAGCAAGTCGACCTCATCGTGAGCGAAGACGACGCCGTGTTTAAGAGTAAGGCGACAGAGCCCAGCGGGCGCGAGGATGCACTCGAGCGCAAGGCAGTAGCCGGCGATTACGCTGGTGCAGGACGAGACGGAGCAGATCCATGCGAAGGTGCAGTGGCGCGTGAGGTTGTAGCCAGTAGGCAGGTAAAGGAGGGTCTTGGAGACTCGATCAGAGAGCATGCGACTCCAGGCAAGGCAAGTGTATACGAGCGAGGTGTGGAATGTGTGAAGTTTCGCGAAGAGAGACCTTCGAGTCACATCAGCGAGCTGCAAGCGGCGTTTGGGAGCATGTGTGTGGCGGCAGGAACGGAACAGGATGCAGAATACGAGGTGGATCTTCTACATCTAAGTAAGAAGCGAGCAGACAGGGTACGGAGTTTGATAGCAGCCTACAAGCCAACCAAGAACTCCGTATCACCGGTGGAGATGAAGATCCTGTTGACGGACGATGTTCCAGTATTTGAACGACCAAGGCGTTTGTCCTATGCGGATCGTAAAATAGTTGAGGACCAGGTAGCAGCATGGTTGGAAGAGGGCATTATACAGCCGAGCACCTCAAACAACGCGTCACCGGTCGTTCTCGTGGCCAAGAAAGATGGGAGCAAACGCCTCTGTTGCGATTACAGGCGTTTAAACGAAAAGATCGTTCGCGATAATTTCCCAATGCCGATGATCGATGACGTTATCGAACAGCTGCTGGGAGCCAACGTTTTTTCCACCCTCGACCTCCTAAATGTATTCTTTCATGTTCCGGTGGAAGCAGAATCGAGGAAGTACACGTCCTTCGTGACACACAACGGACAATTTGAGTTTTTGTACGTGCCATTCGGCATATCGAATTCACCGGCAGTTTTCTCGAGGTTCGTGTCTGTAGTTTTGAGTGACCTGGTACGTAGCGGAACGGTTGTGGTATACATGGATGACCTGATTATTCCCGCCAAGGATGAAGTCGAGGGCATCCAGAAGCTGGAACTGGTGTTGAAGGTTGCAGGGGCGAATGGCCTAAACGTTAAGTGGAGCAAGTGTCAATTTTTGCGGAAGAAAGTAGATTTTCTGGGGTATATCATTACCGATAATAGCGTACAGCCATCAGAAGCAAAGACAAGAGCGATTAGAGACTTTGCCCTGCCCAACGATAGGAAGTCTCTACAAAGATTCCTTAGGCTCACGTCCTACTTCCGTAGATTTGTCGAGAACTACGCTGTCATCGCCAAACCACTCTCCGATCTACTCAGGAAAGACTCGAGGTTTGTGCTCCAGGATGAACAAATAGCAGCGTTCCAGCAACTTAAAGCAGCTCTAGCCAGTGCGCCAGTCTTGAAGCTGTATAACCCCAAGGCGGTGACTGAGGTGCATACCGATGCCAGCATGAATGGTTATGGTGCGGTCTTATTGCAGAAAGACTTCGACGATCAAGAGCTACACCCAATACAGTGTATGAGCCGGAAGACGAAGCCGTCCGAGGAGAAGCTGCATTCGTACGAGCTCGAGGTCTTAGCAGTCGTAGAGGCGCTAAAGAAGTGGCGAGTGTACCTCATGGGAATCAAGTTCAAGATCGTCACCGATTGCAATGCCTTCACGATGACGATGAAGAAGCGAGATGTTCCTCTGCGAGTATCCCGATGGGCGATGTTTCTTCAGGATTTCGACTACGAGATCGAGCACCGCAGCGGCACGAAGATGCGTCACGTCGACGCCCTTAGCGGAGTCTCATGCCTGATCTTGGAGGATTCGCTACACCACCGTCTGAAGCAGGCCCAGCAGCAGGATGACTGGATTCGAGCTGTGCGCAAAGTGTTGGAGAAACACAGTTTCGACGACTTTTATGTCAAGTACGACATCCTCTACAAAGATCCCATCAAGGAGCTCGTAGTTGTGCCGTCGGTTATGGAGGAAGAGATCATCCGAGTGGCGCATAAGCAAGGCCACTTCTCGGCAAAGAAGACGCAAGACGCTATAGAGAAGACGTACTTTATACCACAGCTGTACGCAAAGGTGGTCAAGATCATCAGGAGTTGCATAGAGTGCATCGTTACCGATTCCAAGGCCGGCAAGAAGGAAGGTTTCCTGAACCCCATTAATAAGGAGGACAAGCCACTGAGTACCCTCCACATTGACCATGTCGGACCGATGGAGCTGACTAGGAAAGCCTACAACCACATCTTAGTCGTAATAGATGCCTTCTCCAAATTCGTCTGGCTATACCCGACAAAGAACACCGGCGCAGAGGCTGTGGTTGACCGATTGCGGAAGCAGTCAGCACTTTTTGGGAATCCTAGGCGCATAATAACGGACAGAGGCGCTGCCTTCACCTCCAATCTCTTCAAAGATTACTGCGAGCGTGAGGGGATCGAGCATCTTCTAATAGCGACGGGAGTGCCTCGTGGTAATGGGCAGGTTGAGCGGATACATCGCATAGTGGTACCGATGATAGCGAAGCTGAGTCACGAGACTCCCGGAAACTGGTACACGAAAGTTGATCGCGTCCAGCAGTTCATTAATAACACACCGCCGCGCAGCACCAAGGCCTCACCGTTCAAGATATTGACAGGGTTGGATATGCGGATGAAGGCAATCCCTCAGTTGCAGGAGCTACTGGAGAACGAGCTCATCGACGAACTAGACGTCGACAGAGAGGAAGTGCGTCACCGCGCAAGGGACAACATCGCCATGATCCAAGCGGAGAACCGAAGGTCGTATGACCGACACCGACAAGCCGAGACCGAGTACACAACCGACGAGCTAGTAGCCATCAAGCGAACGCAGTACGGGTCGGGTCTTAAGCTGAAAGCCAAATACCTTGGGCCATATAAGGTCGTGAAAATTATGAGACGGGGACGCTACACGGCGAGGACCACGAAGGCCCGAACCGCACCATCACAGTCGCTGAGTTCATGAAAAGGTGGGACCCATCATCCGAGGCCGAATGATCGCGCAGGATGGCCGAATGTGGGATTGGAACGACGGACTAAAGGAACGGACCTGACAGGCATACGATTGTAGACAAATGCAACCATGCGTACCAGACTACGAAACGAACGATCGGACCGCATTGAACACACCCCAAACTAGACTTCGACAAGATGAACGACAGGAAAAAAATTCAGTGTTAAACCAACCGCCTTCAAGCGTAGTTCGCCCTTATATTTTAATGTGAAATGTGTGTGTAAAATAAACGCTAAAGATTATTAAAATTAATAGAAGTAAAACTGTTTTACTACATGAATGTAGGAAAATAATTTGAATACAATAGAAAAATGATTTGAATACAATAACAAAGGGTAAGATGCGAGCGTTTTTTTTTTGTTTCTTTAGCATACGGAATTTTTATTGGAATTATGAATATTTACTTTTCGCTCTCTTCGCAAAGAAAATATTTATGTATATAAAACAAAGAGTAAGAAAAGTAAATCGTACCTTGTGGTTTGTAAATACAAATCGTTTCAATTACCGGATGTTCCAATTTTACAACGCTTTTTATTCCGTATAGTTGCTGCTCTTCTTTGTCGTCTCTCTCCTTTGCGCCGATTCCGCAAATACGAATTTGCTATTGTAAACACCCTATTCGCTGTACTAATGCTGATCGACAATGATGCTTGTGCTGTGCAATGTTGGTAGATGATACGATGTTTGGTTGTTTCGCTGTTCGCGCTTGCGTTGCTGTGCCAAGTGCTTTTTTCTTTCGTTGCTTGTATTTGGTTATACAGCGCTGCTCGTTCTTAGTTTCGACGTTTGCTCACTGACGTTCAAATTTTCCTGCTCTACCATCCATAGCGCTGCCTGCTGCTCTTCTTTGTTCTCTCTCCTTTGTGCTGATTCCACAAATACAATTTTGCTTTTGCAAACGACCTATCGCTGCACTAATGCTGATCGACGATGATGTTGGTGCGCTGCAATGTTGGTAGGTGATACGATGTTTGGTTGTTCGCACTTGCGTTGCTGTGCCGAGTGATTTTTTCTTTCGCTGCTTGTATTTGGTTATATAGCGCTGCTCGTTTTTAGTTTCGGTGTTTGCTTACTGACGTTCAAATATTCCTGCTTTACCATCCGTAGCGCTGCCTGCTGCTCTTCTTTGTTCTCTCTCCTTTGTGCCGATTCCACAAATAAAATTTTGCTTTTGCAAACGACCTATCGTTGCAATAATGCTGACCGATGATGATGTTGGTGCGCTGCAATGTTGGTAGGTGATACGATGTTTGGTTGTTCGCACTTGCGTTGCTGTGCCAAGTGATTTTTTCTTTCGCTGCTTGTATTTGGTTATACAGCGCTACTCGTTCTTAGTTTCAACACTTGTTTACTGAAGTTCAAATGTTCCTTCTTTATACTGACTTCAAGCTTGGTTACTTCACCCAGGAGTTTCTATTGTCGTGCGCTTTGTTGACGCCGACTGCGCACTACGTTGGCGCTGACTTCACCCAGTAGTTTCGATGGTCGTGCGATCTGCTGGTGTTGACTGCGCATTTGATACTTCACCCAGAAGTTTCGGTGTTTGTGCGCTTTGTTGACGCTGACTGCGCGCTGCGAAGACGCTGACTTCACCCAGAAGTTTCGATGGTTGTGCACTTTGTTGCTTAAAACTTTTAAATTTTGCTTTGCGTTGTTGCTGTATGCAACCGCTTCACCCAGAAGCTATAACGGTAGGGTAGATTATAACGCGCACTTGCTGCTAAAACTTTAGCGACTTCCACCGCTGCTGCGCTACCAACGGCACTGGTGGTAATGCTTTTGTTCAGTCTCCCTTGTATGTCGCTGCTTCTCTATACTGAGGGAGCACTTCACTTTCTGTCGCTTTGAACGGGATTATTTTTTCGCCGTTAAAACGGGTCTACCGATGCCGTACAGACCGCGGTACAGTTTGGGGACTGCAACAAATACCACTAATTTTAACCGAACTAGACGAGATATGTATGCTGTTTTGCTTTTGAGCAAATTTGCAAATTTTACCGCACTGGATTTCAAAGAGGTAAAACGAAATTTTTGTCACCGGCGTGTTTGAGTTTTTACCGCACCCTACTCTGACACCAACTGTAGGGATTTCCGAGTGGCTGACACTTTAAATACGCGTTTTTGGGTTTAAGTATTAAAGTAGTTTTATTGGCTCGAGCACGTTTTACATTTGCTTGTACTTTAGTTCTTATGTTTTTTAGTTAATTTTAATGAATTTGCTTATATTTTAGTTCTTATGTTTTAATATTGCCCTTTAACGTCTGTCCGGTTTAGAAGTCGCGCAACAAGTGTCGTGTTCTGTTTCGTCTTAGTTTCTTTTATGTATCATTGTTTCGTCCTTTGTCACTCCGTTCCTACGTAGCTCACCCAGGGTTGCACTTATCTGTCGCCTAAGGGTGGGTTAATACGCTCCTACATACATTAACAAGAAACGTTAGTAGTTGCACTCCTCAAGGGGGAGTGATCTCTCCTATTTTATGGGTCAGCACTATCAACACAGTACTAGT
Source organism: Rhagoletis zephyria (assembly GCF_001687245.7). Lineage (NCBI taxonomy): Eukaryota > Metazoa > Arthropoda > Insecta > Diptera > Tephritidae > Rhagoletis > Rhagoletis zephyria. The sequence goes on along the minus strand of NW_016157733.1, from coordinate 67,747 downwards.
CAAGCTCAACCAGGGAGGAGTAAAGGTAGTGGCCTACGCTGACGATGTAGTGATTTTAATAACCGGGTTATTTCCATCTGTGGTGAGTAACATCATGGAGGGTACTCTAGCAAAGCTTAGCCGATGGGCCGAGCAATGTGGCCTTAGAGTGAACCCAGAGAAAGCTCCTTACGATAAGAAATAAGGTCCCAAGCTTTGAATTACCAAAGCTAAATGGACAAAGGCTGCAATTATCTAAACAAGCGAAGTATCTGGCAGTCATACTGGATCCTAAGCTAAGTTGGAAAATAAATATTGAAGAGAGAGTAAAGAATGCGAGCATTGCCTACTACTCCTGTAAGCGGCTTTTTGGGAAGATATGGGGTCTCAATCCAAAAGTTGTACTCTGGATGTACACAGCGATTGTACGTCCGATCTTATGCTACGGTTTTTGGTATGGTGGACAGCCTTAAAGAACCAATATAATCAAGTGAAACCAGGCAGAGTTCAGAGAGCTGCATTCGTCGGGACCACAGGGGTAATGAGAACTTGCCCTACCGACGCCCTAAATGTTATTACAAACCTATTTCCTATAGACCTTCACATACGGCACACCGCATCACTATCGGCTATAAGACTTAGAGAACTAGGTATATGGATAGAAAGAACGATCGGACATAGCAGTATAATTTCCCGTTTGCCACCTAAGTTGAGGCTGGCAACCGATTACATTCGACCTGAGGTAGAGTTTCACAGGCCTTTCGGGGCCATTCTTCCGTCGAGATACGACTGGGATGGGGAACTTGATATCTCTACCTGGAAACATCATATGTACACCGATGGCTCCAAAATGGAACGCGGAGTTGGAGCAGGTATTTACTCTGAGTAACTGGGAGTAAAAAGATCAATTCCTCTGCCCGATTTCGCGAGTGTCTTCCAGGCAGAAGCATTCGCTATAGCCGAAGGCTGCCGTCTCTTAGATCGTAGTGGATTGCGTCACGGCGAGTGAGTAGCCATTTTCTCAGATAGCCAGGCGGCCATTAAGGCCTTAGCGTCTTTTACAACAAGATCGAAACTAATCAAGGAGTGTAGGACACTGTTAAATACAGTAAGTCGTCAACTCGATTTAGATTTAGTTTGGGTCCCTGGTCATAGCAACATTCCCGAAATCGAGGCTGCAGACGAGTTAGCCAGAGAGGGTTCCACATTGGTGTCGATCGAGGACCGGATCTCACCCCCAATTGGAACCTTATATAAAGACATATCTCTCAACAATCTCCGGAAATCGGATCAAAGATGGCGCACCTTGGCAGGCTGTCGTATATCCAAACTATTGTGGCCTGCGTACAGCCCTGAGAGAACACACAACCTACTAAGGAACCCCAGATCTGACGTTGCTAGGCTTGTTGCGACTCTTACTGGGCATTGGCCAATTGGTACCCACGCGAGAAGGCTGGGAATCGCCTACAACGACTTCTGTAGAAGCTGCAGAGATGAGAACGAGCAGGAAACAGTAGAACACCTGCTTTGCAAATGTCCAGCTCTAATGAGGAGCAGAAATACCATGCTATTTAGGAGCATTTGAGTTCACATCGTTACGAGAACTATCTGATGTAAGTCTCCACAACATATTCAACTTCATCAACCACGCCGGCTGGTTCTAACATACTCATTCGAGGTATATGGTATCAAAATGGCACTTAGCTGCTACTTGGGCGTAATAGTTTTCCGCCACCATTTTAACCTCACCTAGAATACCTATCAAGGTATAATATTTGTATGGCAGGATTTTTATTCAAGGCGACAAACCCCTAGAAATGGGCGTGGCAATTGTGGGACTAAAGTTTGAAAAACGCAGATTTTATTGCGGATTTCGGCAGAATATCGCTTCGTTACCAATATTTGTTCCACAACTTTTTCAATCCATATAGATATTCTGGGAAAATCCCCAACAAAGTCTAAATTTTTGAACTTTGGTTTTAATTTCTAGAATATTCTTTGTCCTACAATTGCAATAAAATTTAAATTCTTGTAAAAACTCGATGTTTAATACGTTACTAACTATATCTCATCATAAGTTTTCGAAAAAAAAAATATAAAAAAAATTTTTGATTCTCACAAAATAAACCATCTCGCCATAAAGAAAAATATTTTAAAAATAGTTCTTGAAAAACGCCCATTTTTTTGAACCATGTTTTTTATAGAGAATTAAACAAGGATTACGATGGTATAATTTTAATTAAATCCCTAATTTACTGGTCTTCACTATGCAAATCAACTTTAAAAAGTTCAACTGTTAATAGCTAAGTTAGTTTTAGGACAATATTGACCATCGCTTGTCTTTAGCTTTAAAACGGCGTTAAGATGAAGTCTCTACGACGGGCAGAACCCGTGATATAACGATTTGAAGAAGTACATGATTAGTCGGAATCACGAAAAAATTCAAACTTTGCCAGAGCTTATCTCCAAAGAAAAAGCGAAAAAAAATCCTCGAACACGTGTTAGATTATTTCATGTATAGAACCCATAAAAATTTTAAAAATTAAAATTTGAAGCCAATAGAAAGTGTGATACCAAATTTGGTGTCCGATATGAAAAAGAATGTCTCACATATGTATGTGTATGAATGTGACAACAACCGAAATAAAAAGCAAAACTATGAAATCAAATAGCATTTTTTAACAGGTTTTTCTAGAACTTCTAGACCAACCCAGTCAGCAGAGAAACGTACTTTTTGCCGATAGTGGAGTTTTCGTACATTTTTCGTATCCGGAAACGTTCAGAAAACATTTTCCGTATTTGTTCATTTTTCGTATCCGAAAAATGTCATCATCTTATTTCAAAACAATTATTTTAAAATATTTGTTCAAACTGAGCATTTGAAAACATGTATAAGTATTCGCCAATAGCTGAGTGTGCAGAGAAGTGTGCTACTATTTGTTAGCTTTCAGGAGGTCCCAGGTTCGAATTCCGTCAGAAGCAACACATTCAAATTATTTATTCAAATTGAAATAATTGCTGAATCTTAAAAATGTTTTTTGTTTGGTTTCCTGTAACTATGAAAAAGTTTCTGTGAAGTTCATAATGAAATCGTTTTCAACGAAAAATTTACTCAGACAAATTTTAGGAAAACAGCCGAAAGCGCATCCGTTTTACAACCACTTTCGATAGTTTTCTGCACATTCGTTTCGGATGAACACTTTAGTGGGAGAACTGATCTGAAAAACGTCCGAAAACGGAATCGGAAAACGGATGAAACATTAGGTTTTTATACGAAATTGTTTCCATTTTTGGATACGTTTCCAACACAGTCTCATTTTGTCGTGGTATTAGTGCGTCGCAGGATCCAGAAAATAAAGGTCGCGCCATTCGCGGACCGCTAACCCTCTCCACCCAATCGCTGACGTCATAAAATACTTTTGTTTACATTCACTGTTGCCAACTTAATGCTTTTCCCACCAAATTTAGTGGGTATTCAAAACGCGGAAATTTTCTAGTTTTGTGCTTTGTGCGTTTTAGGTGCTTTTGTTTTTAGTTTGAAGACATCAAATTAGAAAATCTTGAAAAAATAGAAGCAAAATTTATAGCAATCGTAAGTGTGGTAAGCAATTTTACGAAAATTTAAACAAAATCATGGCACACTGACAATCATAAGCGATAACGAAATATGTGCAGCACCTTCAATCATGCCAGAAGAAATCGACCGTTGTGCAAGAAACATTGATTTTTATTAATTTGAATCGGCATCCTTACAATAAAATTATGTATTCATATTAAGTCCATAAAATACACCAATAAAAATTTGGTGCTCTTCCAAATTCAAAACTTGGCAACACTGCGTTTTGTTCGATGCTTCTTCTTTTTCTTGTCGAGTTCGTCTTGCTCTCTCATTCTGGTATATTTTGACGTCACGGCCAGTTGCTCTCAGCTCGATTGGCGCAATCTTGTATTCTATCATTCTTGAGTGCGTCGCGCTCAGTTATGGTTGCCATATTTTTATAAATGTACTAAAAGTTATATTTTTCGTGCATGGGTCTTTTAGCCTATTTTGCTTATACGTATAGTGAAATAATGAATCTTGGAAGTTTTTAGTTAACTAATACCATTAGTGTATAGAAACTTTTACATACGAAAAATTTAGTACTTGCAAAATTTAAAAAAATTTTAATTGTTTAATACCTGGACACCGTTTTGCTAGAATTAAATCTTTGAAATGCTGGGCGGCCAGATGGTTACGGCGTCTAGATTTTAATATTTTCATATAAATAGGTATTTAGTCTAACAATAGAGTATAACTAAAATATTATTCATTAAGTATTTTTCTCTATCGATTTCTTTAGATAGAAAACTTTTTTCTAAAATAAAGTATGCAATTTGTGCCCTTGTTTATAAAAATCATGGAGCTTATTATAAAATTAGTAAACGTTGGTCAGCAAGCAGCCTATTTTATATTTTCTTAAATTCACTCGGCATGAAAAATGTAGTTTGCTTATATTAAAGATGCGTAGGCATAACAACATAATGGACATTGTGGCTTGTTGAAAGTTCTTTGAACTATAAATTGTAGTTCAAATATAGAGTCGCACTATTTTGTGTTTGAATCGTAGCAAACGCACGCAAACACCAATCTAAGAAAAACACACCACTTTTTGCTCTGGACATTTTTTGTAAATTTCCTACACAAAATGTGTTGTGCTAAAATTACGAAAAAAAAACAATCAACAGCCGAGCGTGATGTTACCTTGGTGAAATCTGCAAGCGGACCAGTGCTGTTACATACTTTTTTTTTAAATCCCCACGCCTCGAAATAAAAATCCCTATTTTTCCCTACTCTCATATATTTTTCCCCTACTCTCATATATTTTTCCCCTACAAAATTCCCTACCCTTTGTTTTTGACCCATTTCGTTTTTATACTCATTATTTTCTAAAATTTATACTCATTATTTGCTAAAATTTGCTAAAATCGTGCTACCAACGCTAACATGTGTAAAACTTTAGAATGAAGAAAATAAAACCCTCAATTAAAAAATGCTCACAAATTCCTCAAGTTCAACTAATTATATGCCAAATACACCACACATACGCTTTTTTTTTAGAATGCTTTTAATGTGGCCACACTAACACCAGTACGAGAATGTTGTCACAAAAACGGGCTGATTTAAAGTTTGTTGTTCTTTTCATTTATCCTAAAAAACATAATAGTGGGACAAAGCAAGCTCAATAACAATATTGAAAAATTTCTAACTTTGAAGCTTTAGAATGTAGAAAATAAAACCCTTAATTAAAGAATGCTCACAAATTCCTTAAATTCAACTAGTTGCATGCCAAATACACGACACAAATGCAAACAACATAAGTTTTTTTATAGAATGCTTTTAATGTGACCACACTAACACCAGTACGAGAATGTTGCCACAAAAACGGGCTGATTTAGACTTTGTTGTTTTTTTTTTCATTTTTCCTAAAAAACATAATAGTGGTACAAAGCTCAATAACAATATTGAAAAATTTCTAACTTTGAAAAACATTTTGTAATCGGTCCAAAATTCCTTACATTTCAAGCTTGTTTAAAAATCTGTCCTTTTTTCCCTACAACCATTATTCTTCAACAAAAATCCCTACGTGTAGGGATTTTTCCCTACGTGTAACAACACTGAAGCAGACTGAATCGAAATTTGCTTCGTCGCTTCTGTATACGTATAAGCGCTGCGACGCAGACGCTACCCACGGATAGCGTTTTGCCTAGCTATGTTCTAGGCTGTGCCGCTTTAATTTAGGAATGTTTACATATTGAGAAGGTAGCTTACTGCCAATACAGAAGTATTACCCCAGCAGTGTTGCCATTTTAGACAGATTTAGCCGGTTGAGATAGCAAACAGCCGGAGAAATTCGGTTTAGCCGGCAGCCGATTTGTTAGCTGTTTTGTAAAAAAAGAAATTAGCCGTTTTTGGCCGATTTTGCTATTTGCCTTATTTTCTTAAAATTCAAATATATATGTTTCCATTTTTGACTAAGCTAACCAAAATCTGTTAGGCAGGGTTATATAAAATTAGGCTGATTTCGCTTATTTTTATTTTAAACGAATATATTTTTACTAAAGAAGGCCGTAGCGGGGATTTTCTTCATAAAATGTTTGTTATGAATGTCTTAAATTTAAGTGTGAAGTTTTATTCGCAAACTTAGAAAATAACAAATTAGGGCTGTTCAGGATGTTGTGGAAATGGTCTTGGATTTGCAGTTGAATGCCAATCGTGTGCTTTTTATTGTTGCGAATTTACATATCGTCGCCTGGGTAAAAGATTGTCGTAAGCGCGATTTTGACGATTTTTAGTTAAAGATGCAGTTTTGTTTTTTAATATAAGATCTTTCGATTAGTGTTATCAGTTTTTGGATTTCTCCTTTAGTTTCCGAGATATTGAGTAAAATTTCGTATTGCGGTATTTCCAAGTTCGCAAGCGACTCGGTCAACATTTTGTTGTATGTGTCGAAAAATTTCACATACGACAAAATTTTCATACAGTTTAATGAAACTGATTACTTGTTAAAATATTGTCTTATGAGACAAATTGTAAGGTACATACAACAAAATGACACCGATTATTTGCAATAGATTGTTGAATGCGCTATGGCAACTCGTACTGGCAATAAGCGGCTATGCATTTAGTTGCGAAAATGATATCATGCAGAGGAGCAGAATCACCACCGCCGGCATTGCCAGAAGAGCTTTGGGCATAAGTATATTTCTTATTGTTACAAAACTAAAATAAAATAAATATCTATTATAATTACTTTTTTAGCATTAAAGATGAAATATGATACACGACAATCCTCATCTCGAGGAGATCACGCAGAAATATTGCGAGCCAGGGCACTCATGTTTACAAGAAGTCGACTGTGTCCACAGCGTAATTGAAAAATATTTTAGAAACGTAGAAATACCGAGTCAAGTTACTTTATTGCGATTACTAAGAAATATGAATTTTGAAAATGTAAAATTACAGATTTTGCAAATGGAACACAGTGATTTTAAAAATTATTGCAAGTTGATTCTGTACTTTAGCAAATCTTTTAAAAGTTGGTATAAAACTATCTTTTAAGAATCTATTGTATAACTATTTAGAATTAAAAATTCAAAGAGGACGTTCCTTAAATAAAAAACTCAATGTATGGGAAGAGAAACTGATCTGTATTCCAATAAAATCCTTAGATGTAAACAAAAAATGTGATTTGAAACAACTTATTCCATTCCTAGAAAAGGAAGAAGACAAAGTCTTCTATCGTACTATTTTAAATACTGGCACATAAATTGTTTTTTAGCATTTTATGTTATGGTAATGAATTGATTGTTACTTGTTTTCTATTGTGATACTTTTGTAATACCTGTGAATTTAAATGCACAGAAAGACTGAACAGAATAAATTAATTGTTTGCTTAAATATTTGTTGATTATTATTCATTAACTTATTTCTCAAGTGTATTAGAACCTCTATTTTGCGTACGAGCAATAACTAATTTCAGCAATTTCAGCCCTTTGCTTACTTGCTGTGTGTGTGATTTGTCGTATGTCATATAGCTGGCTAGCGTTTAACGTGAAAATGTAACATACGACAAAATGATTTTATGAAAAAGTGGCTGTAAAAGCTATATTAATTACTGAAAATTTAAGAAAATGTGGTTTAATACTTTAAATAGTATGTACAATCAAGCATTAAATTTTGGTCAAAAACGATTGTACAGCTTTTGAGAAATTGGGACTAAATCTTTAACATCGATTTCCCAAAACCTGCCGAAAGTAACATACGACAATCTTTTACCCAGGCGACGATATGCACAACATCCTGAACAGCCCTATTGTTTCACTGTTTGCTTAACACGCGTTTGTGTTTGGATATAGCGCCAACACACAGAATAAATATTACAGGTAGATATTGTCTTCCCAGATAGCGCATATTCAATTCTGCCTTAATTAGAAAACATTGTTGCCCACTCCTAAAGGTTTAAGGTAAGGGAAAATTTGATATTTTCAAGCACTATGTACACATATGTATTTTTTTAAACAAAATTTTTATCTAAGAACTTATTTAAATTCTAAGAACCGAAGGCCAATTTGAATTAAAAGAGCACAAATTTCTATGTAAAGCATANTATCTTTTAAGAATCTATTGTATAACTATTTAGAATTAAAAATTCAAAGAGGACGTTCCTTAAATAAAAAACTCAATGTATGGGAAGAGAAACTGATCTGTATTCCAATAAAATCCTTAGATGTAAACAAAAAATGTGATTTGAAACAACTTATTCCATTCCTAGAAAAGGAAGAAGACAAAGTCTTCTATCGTACTATTTTAAATACTGGCACATAAATTGTTTTTTAGCATTTTATGTTATGGTAATGAATTGATTGTTACTTGTTTTCTATTGTGATACTTTTGTAATACCTGTGAATTTAAATGCACAGAAAGACTGAACAGAATAAATTAATTGTTTGCTTAAATATTTGTTGATTATTATTCATTAACTTATTTCTCAAGTGTATTAGAACCTCTATTTTGCGTACGAGCAATAACTAATTTCAGCAATTTCAGCCCTTTGCTTACTTGCTGTGTGTGTGATTTGTCGTATGTCATATAGCTGGCTAGCGTTTAACGTGAAAATGTAACATACGACAAAATGATTTTATGAAAAAGTGGCTGTAAAAGCTATATTAATTACTGAAAATTTAAGAAAATGTGGTTTAATACTTTAAATAGTATGTACAATCAAGCATTAAATTTTGGTCAAAAACGATTGTACAGCTTTTGAGAAATTGGGACTAAATCTTTAACATCGATTTCCCAAAACCTGCCGAAAGTAACATACGACAATCTTTTACCCAGGCGACGATATGCACAACATCCTGAACAGCCCTATTGTTTCACTGTTTGCTTAACACGCGTTTGTGTTTGGATATAGCGCCAACACACAGAATAAATATTACAGGTAGATATTGTCTTCCCAGATAGCGCATATTCAATTCTGCCTTAATTAGAAAACATTGTTGCCCACTCCTAAAGGTTTAAGGTAAGGGAAAATTTGATATTTTCAAGCACTATGTACACATATGTATTTTTTTAAACAAAATTTTTATCTAAGAACTTATTTAAATTCTAAGAACCGAAGGCCAATTTGAATTAAAAGAGCACAAATTTCTATGTAAAGCATAACTCTCTGGGAAGACAGTAGGTTTGTTCGTCGAAAATCCAGCGAGAATTATCCCTCAAAATATCAGATAGTAAGAAAAAATGCCTCTTAAGCAGATAAACATGAAAATTTCTACACGAATACAAATTTGCACGGATTTGCAAGTTTCCCTGCCTGCTGGTGTCCACGGTTGCATTTCAAACATAAGAAATTTGTACAGAATTTTTAAAATTCTTCAACATACGTTTCAATTTCTTTTTCATAGTAACTGTCGGGCTTCCTATATCGACTCTGGTTCCGATTAAGAATACAGTTTTTTTTTCAGCCGAGTACCTTTCAAATCATTGGAATTAACTAAATTAATTAGGTAAACAAGTGTTTGCTTACATTTTTCATTTTAAAATCACTCAAGTTTGTAAATTTTAGATTTAACGAACTTGTTTGTTCAAATTATCGTCGACAAAAAATTTAACATGTGCCACAATCACATGTTTTTCCTAATAGCAAATTCTTGCTGGCAAAATTTTTTCAGCTTGAATTTGCAACCTCTCTCCAAGAACTAGTATTTCTACTTGTGATTTATTTAAATATAACATGGGAAATTTAGTTGTAACAGTTTAGCCGTTTTTAGCCGTTTTTTTTTTGCCAATTTAGCCGGTTGGTCCAAACAGTGCTGGCAACACTGCCTATAAGCCTGGGGGAAATTTAATATGTTTTAATGGCACATGATGTTGTTTTGTCCCCGATGTCAAATAAGGCTACAATATTTTAAAACCTCCCCAAGTTTTAGAGTAACTGAGGTTTTTCCCACGTAAAATTAAAATTTTCTAGGTTTTGAGAAATTAAATTTGATTGAGCAAAAATAAATCTTCTTCCATTCTTGTAGAAATTTTTTGTTTTCATTTTTTCTTTAAGTTAATAAAGTACTAAATGTAGACACTTGACTTGACACTTGCCAATTTGACATTCCAGATTTGAAAATGTTGCTAATTGGTTAAAGGACAAGTAATTTTTAGCAAAAAAAAAAAGCCGACTTAAAAAAAGTATATATGTGTATATATGTATTTCATGATTCAATGATCGGATCTAAACCAGATCTGANTTATAAAACAAGTAATTTTTAGCAAAAAAAACCGACTTCAATTCTCATATAAAAAAAAATATATATATATATATAAGGTAGTGTAGAGGTGGTCCCATACTAATCTGGTTAAGATCCGATCAGTGTATCATGAGATATATATAAAACAACTATCAAAAACGGTTGACGTGTTCTAAAGTAACATACAAAAAAAAAATAAAAATCCGACGAACTGATAACCTCCTCCTTGTTTGGAAGTCGGTTAAAAACAAGACCGACTTCAACTTTCATATAAATATATATATATATATATATATATATATATATATATATATATATATATATATATATATATATATATATATAATAAAGGCCTACAAATGTTGAACTATAAAACATAGCGACATGTGTCACATCATGCATGTGCCAGTTCATATTATGTCGCTCATACATGTTTCACAATAACATATGAACACACTGTCGAATAATTAAAATCAAATCATTCATCAAATCTATGCATGTCAACACAAGCAACATATGCGACACATGCGACATAGTCAGCATTATTAATTACATTTTATATACGAGAAGAGATTTTGTAATTTTTTTAAGCACCTATTATAGTAAAATGCATTAAAGAATTGTCTAATTAAAAACCTGTATACAGTTGTCCACAAAATAATAGGAGTGCGATATTTTGACCAGTTTTGGCTATTTGTCTTTTGTTTATTTAATGTTTATTATTTTTTTATAAAAGCCTAGCTGGCTATACAACAAACACCATATAAATTCAGATTTTAAACTTTGTATAAAAATTATAAAAATTTTGCA
>NW_016157733.1:22532-54870 GCF_001687245.7 Rhagoletis zephyria | reverse complement strand
AAATTTCAAAATCAAAAGTTATCAAAACAAATTCTGTGGGACTGAGAAATATTATTTTCTACTTTTTAGTCCATTTATAAAAGCGTTGTATATTAAAAAGAAATTTTTTTATTTTATTTATTTACTACGTTTTAGTCTTGTCTGTACAAAATTTTGCAATGGATATTAAAATAATTCAACTTGCAGTGAAAGAGAACAGAAGACTATGCAAGCACAATGTTGTTTGCTCACATTTTCATTTTCAATCTCATAAATTATTTATAATGACTTTTGCTAAAATTTCAAAATCAAAAGTTATCAAAACAAGTTCTATGGGACTGAGAAATATTATTTTCTAATTTTAGTCTATTTATAAAAGCGTGGTACATTAAAAAGTTTTTTTTATTTATTTTATACTTTTTAGTCATGTATTTTGCAATATATACTAAAATAATTCAACTTGCAGTGAAAAGAGAACAGTAGACTATGCAAGTAAAATGTTTGCTCACATTTAGTATATGCCTTCATATGTACATACATACATATAGCAGCAATTAATTTCATTTAAAGAAATGGCGTGTCGTCCTTTCCGCTGTAGCGTATGTAGTGCATATTTTTAACTTCTTCTCGTGAGGCGACATCTATCTCTAGAGTTTTTCTAACTGTATGTCTTTGATATGATACCTACGACGAGGTTGATATCTAGACTAGGTTTGCCATAAATACCTTTGCTATATTTATAGTATATGGTGGTCTGGACATACAACATTGCAAGTGAATAAAAGCGTTGTAAAAAGCCTATGTTCGGGCGAAGCCGAACATTAAATACCGTTTTTTCACCTTTGCGAAAACTACCGTTACATGGTAAGCTGGGGGTGGTTTTACATCACACACGCAATATCTTCGATATGTTCAGTTAGACTTATGATCTGATTATGGCAACTTAACGTAACTTACGGCTCTCTCTTAAAAATTCTGTTATATGGGTGTTGCTTATAATTAAACAGCCGAAACTTAACGTAACTTAATGCCACGTCGAAATATGTTTCATTTTGATTCTCTAAGTACTACGTTTCGTTAAGTTAAGTTAAGTTGTCATAATCAAGCTTTTGATGAGATAAACTTATATGGTTATAAGTGAGCGGTACCACGCCCATTTTCCAAAACTCCATAATAATATTATTTCTTTTCAAGGGATTGTTGGATCATTAACTTTGAGTAAATTAGCGTCCTTAAATTTCAAAATATTGAAGGTTCAGCATTTCTGAAATTTACCGTTATATGAAAAGTGGGCGTGATTTTAGTCCGATTTCAAAAATTTCCAACGTCTTGCTTTTATGTGACAAGTACAATAACTATACCTAGTTTGGTACAAATTGAGGGAGCGGTTACCGAGGTACACATAATAATAATAATAGATTGGCGCTTACACATATATTAGTATTTAGCCGAGCTTCTCCTCCGACTTGTGGCTTACGCCTTGATGTTGTCACACAAGGGGGAGGGACCAACAATTTAACGCCGGCTCCGAACGGCGATTGTATTTTTATGAGAAGCTGGTTTACATGGTAGAATACACTCGGAGGTTTGCCATTGCTTGCCGAGGGCGAACGCTATTAGAAAAAAAATTTTGTTTTTTTATGTTTTGACGTTGGGTTGGGTTGGGAATAAAGAGGGCGGAATTAAAAGTTTTGTTTTAAATTATACTTAAGTCATCGACTGATACTCTCCGCGATAGGTTGTGTGTACAGTGTTCTTTGGTGATTTCTTCAATTTCCCTTTTTCTTTATATTCATATTCGTTGTATACTTACAATTCTTACTTCAATTGGTAAATTCCGAGTTTCGTGCTGAGTACAATTTGTGTGTGATTAGCATGGCCCCTGGGGGTCCTCCTCTTGGGGATAACAGGTTTTCCCTGTCATCCACAAGTCCAAAAACTACGAGAAAAAAGACTCATAATATAATTTACGATTCATTCCCACCTCTACTAACGTCAAAAAAAGAAAACCCAAAATATCTTGTTGCAAGTGCTAAAAATTCAAATCGACCTTTGAATAAATACTCGTGTTTCGCTGTGGATAAAGCATTAAAAAACATTAGCACTGAAATTATTAGTATTTCGGAGCTTAGAGACGGTAATTTGCTACTATTGGTGAAAAACAACAACATAGCTAAAAAATTTTTAACAACTAACCTTATTGGAGTGTGCAGTGTAAAAATAGAGGTACACGTTAATCTTAATTGCACTAAAGGAACCATTTATGCCCCATGTCTAAATGACATTCCAGAAGAAGAGATAGTTGAAAACCTAAAAGAACAAGGAGTTGTTTCAATATTTAAATTTAAAAAAATGATTGACGGTAAATCAGTCCCTAGCGGAGTGGCTTTGCTGACTTTCGACATGTATCAGCTCCCAGAAAAAATAGATATTTCGTGGTATACAACCAAAATTAGACCCTACTACCCAAATCCGATGAGATGCAAGAATTGCCAAGTTCTCGGTCATACAGCTAAGCGCTGCACAAAGCTCCCTGTTTGTGACTTATGCGCTTTTCCACCTCATCCATCATCACCATGCTTAAGACTATATTGCGCTAATTGCACTGGTCCACACCCCGCTTCCGATAAGTCATGCCCTAAATTCTCCCAAATGAAGGAAATTGTAAAAATAAAGACGGACAAAAAGTGCTCTATGCGAGAAGCCATAAAAATACATAAAATGCAAACACCGCCTCCCCTTAACTCTTCCTCTCCCTCCTTTTCTGACATAACGAAAAATATTTCTAACATACAGCAACTAAACAACAACAATAGCCCAGCTCCACAATTTTCAAACATTGATCATACAAATGACACACAATTCAACATAACTAATGATATACAAACTTCTTTCGTTTCAAATGAAATTACTTCTAACATTTCACAAAATTACTCACAACAATATTCTGAGCCACTCCAACAATTCAATATTCGTAACGGTACCGCCTCAATAGACAAAAACACTGTACAAACAAACAATTCATTTAACAATGAACAACGAAATATCATAAACAAAGAAAGCATTATAAACAAACATCACGAGTCAAATGATGTGCACGATACAACAACAAAGTTATCAGTCGATGACTTAGCAACAACTTCACCAGTTTCATCATTCATTTCCCATCTTCTTTCTCCAAGTAACCCTATCCACACGCCTTCCTCAGTGACAGAGGAAGATAATGTTATGGCATAAATGTTGCAAATTCTCCAGTGGAATTTGAACGGACTATTTAATACTTATCCCGATCTTAATTTATTAATTAACGAATTTTCACCTGATTTCATTGCCTTGCAAGAGTCCCACCTTCCATTCAATAAGAAAGCTCACCCTCCAAACAAATATACAAGTTATTTTCATAACAACAGTCGTAACAATTCATGCAAACAAGGTATAGCAGTATTTATAAAGAAAACCTTAAATCACAAACATATTCATATATCATCTAATATCTCTTGCTTAGCGCTAGAAATCGACATTGGTTTCAAAATCACCATTATCAACTGCTATATCCCACCCCAGCAAATCTTTACGAATACAGATCTCATTAACATTCTCAATCTTTTTAGCACCTAAACGCCTGGAGTCCCTTATGGGGTTCTCCCCTCCCAAAGAAAAGAGGTCAGATTATAGAGGATGTTATTATTTCCCAAGACCTTGTAGTTCTTAATGACGGCTTACCTACTCACTCCTCCACATACAAAACTTTTACCCATCCGGATATAATTCTTTCATCTTCTTCAATAGCACCAAAGATCTCTTCTCGCACTATCGATGACCTTCAAAACAGCGATCATTTTCCGCTCATCACATCCCTGGCTACACCTAGTTGGTCTCATATCAAACCCTCATCTAAATTCTTGACAGACAAGGCTAACTGGACTAAATTCAGATCTATCGCAACATGCTTGTCAAATGAAAGACCCAGTTCAAAAAACATAAACGCCGAGGCTGCTACGTTAAAAGGAATCATTCGGTCGGCAGCCCACTTGGCTATACCCCAAAATAGCACACACAAATTTTACGCTAAAGTACCCTACTGGTCTAACCTTCTGACAGTACTAAGAAATGAAAACAAACTTTTATGGGCAAAATTTAAAAAAGATAGAAATGTCGCAAACCTTATCAGTTATAAAAAAGCCAATGCGGTCTTCAGAAAAGAGCTAAAAACAGCAAAGTATAACTCACTCGAAAGGCTTACATCAAACATTAACCCGCATTCCAACCCTAAGCAAATTTGGGCTGACATTAAAACTCTTACCGGGTCTCCCACCTCATCCCATATTCGATTTATTCATACAGACCAAGGTCCTATTTACGCCCCCGGTGGAATAGCACAGGTATTTGCATCACACTGGTCAGATTATTCGCATTCCAACAACTTCAATCCTAGTTTCAACATCTCAAAAAACCAAATAATTTCTGAGATCTACGATAACCAATACCCATCTCCTAACGCCCTAGCAATAGAAGTCCCTATTTCACTGGAGGAATTTGAGTCAACTATACTCCCTATGACAGGAAAAACTCCTGGCATTGACAAAATATCCTACCCCATCCTTAAAAATCTTCCCAGCATTCTCAAAATAAGACTCATAAGCCTCTTCAATGAAATTTTAAAGTGGTAAATATCCACAAGGCTGGAAGATGTCCTCTACCATTCCTATCCCTAAACCCAACAAATCTACTTCCATTATATCTAGCTATAGACCTGTTTCCCTCCTTCCATGCATGTCTAAGGTTTTAGAAAAAATTATCGTAACTCGAATTATGTGGTTCGGGAAAGTAAACAACTTCCTATCTCCTAACCAGTTTGCGTTCCAAAAAGGCTTAGGAGTTACTGAACCTCTCATATACTTTGAACACTTTGCCTCTACTGCCTTAATGTCAAAAAATCATGTGTTAGTTTTGAGCTTAGATTTTGAGAAGGCGTTCGATAGAATTGGACCGCATATTGTCCTTAGAGAGCTGAAGCTTTGGCAGATCGGCAACAAAACCTGTAATATTATTAAATCTTTTCTGCAAAATCGAAAGTTCATAGCAAAAGTTAACAACTTCAAATCGGATATAAAAAATCTGTACAACGGCATACCACAAGGCTCTCCACTGTCTGTAGCCCTTTTCACGATTGCCTTCAACGAACTAAGCTCAATCCTTAAATCGTTCAATCATGTGGAACACGTGATTTATGCACATGATGTCCTAATTTTTTCAAAAATAAAAGACTTAAGTCACGTAAATCATATATTTCAACGTATTCTAAATGACATATCGAATTGGTCCAATGTCGCTGGTGCCAATATCGCAACTAGTAAAAGTTCTACTTTTCATATATGCAGGAAACACAAATGCTCCTTCCCCTCCCTTACCGTTCAGAACTCCCAAATACTCCACTCCAATAGTCTTAAAATATTAGGCTTAATATTTGATAAAAAACTTAGTTTTAAAGACCATTGTCAACATGTTAGATCAAGTTTATTTTCTAGACTAAATATATTAAAATTTCTATCATCAACACACTCTCTTGTACATACTAATACTCTAATAAGGATAACAAAGGCTTTGATACTTTCGAAAATTGATTTCGGTCTCGCTATATATGGCAACTGCGCTCAAACACACATTAAGCTTTTACATGCCCCGTACCATGCAGCAGCAAGAAGAAGTTTACGAGCCTTTCCTACATCGCCAGTTAAAGTAGTCTTAGCTGAAGCCGGCCTACCTGAAATTTCGCAGAGAGCCAAACATAACACGCTAATGTTCATTCCAAAGGTGTTGCAATGCAGAAATGAGCTACTATTCTCACAAATCAACTCAAACATATTCGAGAAAAAAAGGAAAACATGCAAATCTACGCTAGACCGCTGTCTTTTACACATGCACGACCTTAATATCATAGCTACTCCTACACTGGTACAAACAACTAGTCACCCGCCGTTTCTGCTAGGAAAATCTTCATTTATTAGAGATCTCCAGCAATACCCCAAGCAGTCTACTAGTCCTATGGAGTACATTCAGCGGTTCAATGACGCTTTAACGCAACTTAACGAAAGCCGGGAATTTATTTATACGGACGGATCAAAAACCGACACCGACACAACGTTTGCAGTGACAAACGGATCTGGTGTTACCATTGCCGTCGGCGCCCTGCCCACTTACTGCTCAGCATTTACAGCTGAAACAGCTGCTTTGCTTGAAGCTGTACTGTACGTCTCTCGCAAGAGAATAAAATGTGTCATATGCACAGATAGCAGGTCAGCGATAGAAGGAGTTTTAAATTACAAAAACAACAGCCCTATGATAACCCAATTACGCGAACTGCTCCTCGAATACACCGATCTGATAAAAATCATGTGGGTTCCTGGACATGTTGGCATTCGAGGTAATGAAGCTGCAGACAGGAGAGCAAATGAGACCGGCACCGAACCACTCCATTTTTTCGGATACGTACTTGACAAAACATACGGAGACTTTGTAAACGATTTTTACATGAAAGCTGGCTTTTAGACTGGAGTGGTTACCAACATAATTACAAAAACCATAACCCCGATGGTGAAGAGTCCATTTATCCGCCAGATGCAAATTGCAGCAGCGTTAAAAATTTCATACGTCTTAGGGTTGGCCACACCATAACTACCCACAATCACTTACTCAAAGGTACAAACAAACAACCATGTCCTTTTTGTGGTATAACTGATGTTACAATACTACACCTTATCGACGACTGCCGAGAACTTAACCATATCCGTACGTCAATATTCGCCGACTCAAAGCCTTCTGATTATCACAAAGATATAAATATTACTAACCTCAATAGAATTTCCAAATTCGTATCGCATTGTAAATTAATAATATAAACTTTACTACAAATGTATTAAAAATATGTACTTGTACATTTACAAGTATACCTTAGTTAAACGTTCTTAGTTCACTAAGCTACCTGTAAATATCTTCTGTATGTATATGTGTATCTGCTTGTATACACATCCTTACATATTATCAACAGTCCTACATATTCGTATGTACATACATTTAATTACTTATTTGTAGAGAAGCCGAAGGCCCAGGCAGCCAGCGCTTCTATTAATCTAAGTGCAACAATTATTTATAATTGTTTCTCTTGTAAATAAAAAAAAATAAAAAAATAAAAAATTATACTTAAAAAGCCGCTAAAATATCACATTCACCTATTTAGATTAAGTTTTTTACGTATACGCAATAAAACTTTTGGCTTTGGTACTTCTGAAAAAAATGTTCTGATTTTCCAAATAATGGAAACTGTGATTTCCGTAAAAAAGGCTGAATATCTTGAAAAGCACGTTAAATGCCATTAAAACATATTACACTTCTACTGGCTTATAGGCAATTTTGACCATTCTGTGAAAAATTTCAGGAAAATGCTAACTTTAGGACCTTTGAGGCACGTTTTCCCGTTATCAGATTTTAAAAATTTTTCGTAGAGCACAATTTTATGGCCAAAGGAACACTTCCAGGGAAGTCTTGCTTTGTAGCTTAACAAAAAATTTTCTCCATACAACTAAGGCGCAGTCTAATATATACATGTATGTACATATAGGCATAGGTGCCCACGTTCGAACAAACATGATGTCATTAATCTGAATCGTTCAAGATGCGCAGTCTTGTGTACTTTAGAAGCAAGTCATTATTTAATTCTGTTGCTTAAACTCAAGGTTTCCTTCAGAGATATTTTGCAACTTTTGGAAATGATTTGTAGAGTTACGAATAGAGGCATTTTTTTAGCATATAATACAAACCGATTGATTCTTATTCTCCTTAATTGGCACTATAACCGCTTAAACGTATTTGTTCGAGCAGAATAAAGAAGGAAAAGTTCCCATACTCACTTTATTCAAATATTTTGCAAATTTTTGATAAACACAATTTTGCGAATTAAAAGTAAAGCTGGTGCCAGATAAAACGCTTGCTGACAGATAAGATGAATTGTATGAAAATGCACAAAGCATGCCACATAGATCGTTGCAACTGCAGGGCGAAGCGAAAAGATGGTCAACTCTCATCTTTTTACGCGCGTTGACAATCACCCGGTTTAATATATATTTCGTTTCGTCCAAAATTCGAAGAAACATACAATTTAATTACATACTTACTGATATTTTTAAAACTAAATACATATGCATATAAAATCCACAGCAATTTGGACGAGTAAAAAAGCAGAACAAAATTGTTTTCTTGGGGTTCATTGTGGCATACCTTTTGCGTCTGACGCTTTGCTGGCAAAGTTATAAATGTCACGAAAAGCCACAAAATTTGATCTGGCATCAGCTTAAATCATAACTTCATGCGAATCGGTAGAGTTCGTAAGTTAATGAAAATGGTGTGTATCCTTTTCTGGGATTTCTCTGGGTGAAGCAAATTTTTGCAACGACGCCTATTTATTTGCTTTCTTCCTGTATAGCAATGTACATAACTTTTCATAAAAAGTTAACTTTAACTTTTCACTCTAACGCTGCGTTTACATAGGACAATTTGAGACAAGACAATTGAGCATATGTATTAGTTGTCAAATTGTTGTGTAAAGTAGGCGTCCGGACAATTATAAAAACAATAGAATTGTCAGCAACCGCCGTTATTGTCGTTTGGCGTGGATTTCATATTATTTACTAAAATATCCAAACTCAAACCACTTTTTCATAATTCTGCGATTTTTTACGTATTTGTCTTGCCTCTTTTTCTCAAATTGACCAAGACGTGACTGAATTGTCCAATTTACTGTCCAATTCACTGTCTTCAAAAAATTAAAGACAGTGACGAAGACAATGAGAGAAGTGTGAATGTATTAGTGAAAAAGTGTGAATGTATTCCTATTGTCTTGGCTAATATTCTCATGTAAACGCCGTGTAAGCTAGCGATATATACCTTGTTTATACCTAAAAAGAACTCCATTAACAAAAAACCAATTTGACTCGACACCAGTGTTGCCAGGTCTTAACCATGAGAAAACGTCCCTCTTAGTCTAAAAAAAACGTAATTTTCTACCCAAAAACGTCTTTTTGAAATGCCTGCACAAAGAATTGTTCTTATTAAACTTTTATTGTATACAAAGGTACATAAGTATGTATGTAAGGTATATTAAAATGTCATTTCGACAGAGCACATTTACAATTCATTGTAAACTGGTTTGAGATCGTTAATAAAAAAATCATTTTATTCATACACTTGTGATCAGCTTATTCAGTCATCAACATTTGGATCGATTGTGGCTGTTTTTCTTTTGTTTAATTAATGTTTATTATTTTTCCATAAGAGCCTAGCTCATTATATAACATCCTAATTATAAATCCACATTTCAAACTTTGTGAAAAAGTTATAAAAAATCTGCAAAGTTTCAGCTAGATTTTTAACTTTTTATTCAGATTTTTAAGCATTTTTGGAGTATTCAGCTTGACAGCCCATTACATTCCAGGGTATTAATGTGCAAAGTATAAGTTGCTACAGAATCGCGTTGATTTTTAATAATTTTTTTTGTAGACATTTGGTTAGATGGTCGGTTGTCCAAAATGTTAAATTACGTTCTGCTAAGAAGGAACATAGCAATATTTCAGCCTTTTTTGCGTTCATTACATTTTCAATGAAGCATTAGAAAAGTCGCCTACTTTTTCCTGACTGTTTACGCTGCTACAGTTTTTTTGGTGCTTTTGCGAGCGTGTGTGTTGCAATAGATCAGCTCTTCCTGATTTGGCTTTTAATGTGCAATTCCAAACATTGCAATAAGCCTCTTAACCTCAAGTGTTCACAATACCAGCCAAGAATGCAAAAAAAATGCGCGTACGCTTGGTTTGCATCATATTTAAGTCATCTGTGTCCAAAGAATAAATATCTTTTGAAGAAGCTGCTGCAAAAAACAATGCTTGTAAAGATTTTTTAAGAAAATAATTCCAAATCAGTTCTACTTACAAGATTTAGTAACAGAGAAAAATTACTGAGAAGTTAAAAAACGCAATTTTTTACACAAAAAAACGTCGGAACGTCAACAGGATACAAAAAAAGTCCAAATGACGTTAAAAACATCAACCTGGCAACGCTACTCGACACATAAGTATTTCTTTCAAGCGTTTATACATACCTGTGCCTTTACAGCGCACTGGCTGAAACCGTATTCAAAAGTATACGAAATTTGTTGTTTTATTTCGATATTTCCTTAATAATTGATTTGAGCTATTGACCGAAATGGAAGCGAACAACAAATCAACTTTATTTAACAATAGTTCAAATATAAAGCGGGCTGTATAAAGAAAACCAGCCTATTTTCCCTTTGCGTCAAATGAGTGATGTGTTTGTACCTGTTTTCTAACCGATGTGAGAAATAAAAACCGATTTGAAATCAAATTCGAGTCAATACACTTTTGAAATTCAGAGCGTATTGAAATTGGGTTTATGTATCAGTTTTGAATCACCGCGAAGTGGATCAAAGCGCTTTAGGGGTCGGCATAAACAAGGTAATATTTATTTGAGAAAATTATCAACACCTCAGGTTTCGCTTCGAGTATTATCCCAGTTTTAAAATTGGCAAGCACCTTACGAGGTAACCCAAGTTTTCTTTCAGCTTTTAGCACCAATATTGACATCAAGACCAGTGTAATCTACTAGTAAGTCACAAAATGAACACCTCCGATGACGATTTACGTTGACAGTTACAAAATAACGTGACACCCAAGTTATTTCTGAGCTCCGATCTACTCCGAGCGAATGCTCTACATTCTACGTACCTTATTTACTACATACCTACCCTGCAGTGAAACCCCAAACTAGTCCGGAAAAATTCTAGTTTACAACTAGAATTTCCTGACAGAAACCGAACTAGTTCGAAAATGATCAGACTTGTACCAAGTACAAAACGATTTAGTCATGCCCTGTTTTATTTTACTTCGACAGTATAATACAATAAAGTAGGGCTGTGCGATTATTCGATTACTCGAGCAAGTTGGTTAATCAATTATTCGGTTAATCAATTACTAGAGTAATCAAAATTTTGATTACTCAAAACGATGATTAATTGAGTTACTTGAAGCATGATTACTCAAAAATAATAATTTTGCTCGTTAAAAGAGTTTGCTTTGGAAAATGCTTATTTTCTTTTTTACATTCTGTATATGAAAGAAATTTTTTGTTTTAATTTTTGAAAACAGAAACGTTGTTTTCAAAGTATCAAGGAACTTTAACTACTTTATACATATGTAAAGAGTTGAAATGTTGATTACTCATTTTACTCGAAATATTGATTAATCATAAAGCAACTTACTCAAATATTTTTGTTTTTGGTTAATCAAAAATCTTGATTACTGGAGTAACTGAACTTTTGAGTAATCATAATTTCCAATTAATCGAGTAATTGAGTTATTTACTTTATTATTAATTAAAATTTTGAGTAATCAATTAATCGCACAACCCTACATAAAGTGCACAAAATATTATAACTTTTATTTGGTTATATTTTGAAAACCATTAAATCGAGTACGAATTCAGTTATACCAGACCTGTTAAATAATGATTAATATTCATAATGATTATTGATTAAAGCATGTTTTTGGATAACCGTTTAATGATTACATACCGATATTACCACCTTTTTAATGATTAATAATTAATTACATAAAAAAATGTTAATTAAATCATTAATTTTAATTACATCATTATTTTGTTATTTTTGATCATTTTCAATTATTTTAGACTTT
Organism: Rhagoletis zephyria; assembly: GCF_001687245.7. Lineage (NCBI taxonomy): Eukaryota > Metazoa > Arthropoda > Insecta > Diptera > Tephritidae > Rhagoletis > Rhagoletis zephyria. Next base: position 43,135 of record NW_016157733.1, on the reverse strand, counting down.
TTTTAATTACACGATTAATATTAATTATTTGTTAAATTCTATTATCAATCAACAAGCCGAACAATGGATAAAAATTAAGAATTATTTATTTATTTTATTCGTATCCAAATCTCAAATTTTAAACATTAATTATTATAAATATTTATAAATTTCTAAAACGAATATACTAAAATGTGCAAAGTTAATGTATTTAGTTTATTTTAACGAACACTTTTATTTCTATTTTAGTTCACTCAAAAATGAACTAAAGTATTCATTTTATTTTTAACTAAAATTTTTTCTCTTGCGTATTCAATATTATTAAAAAAGATAAAAATATAGTATTTATTGTACCTGAAACCTTTTACTTTTAATAGCATTTAATGAAAAATGCATTTAAATTTATGTTCGAAAGTTTGTAATATTTATGTATTTATTTTTGCTTTTAAATAAAATATGCTGCCAAATAAAATATGTGTAATATATTAAAGTGCACTTAATCAAAAGTTTTTTGTTGTATATTCATGAATTCATTTAATTTTTTGACTCCCAAAGTAGTGCNTATCTCATCAACTGGTATGATGCTACTAGTATTTATACTAGTAGATGCTGATGCATAGCCTGATAATTGACATCTCGTAGGACATCGCAATGTTAAAAATACCAGTCGCTAACACTAAAAAAGGATAGAACGTGAACTAGTTGAGCTGAAACGCAAACTGGTAGAATTCCAGTTCACAACTAGTAGCTTTCCCTGCAGGGCTCTTACTGCCAATATAGGAGTATTACATATATGCTTAATTCAATAGTTCGAATAAAGTTTTATATGAAGGCTAATAGTTTCTGCTGCAAAACGTTTCCAATATCAAACAGTATGTTATCAAGGTTGAATAGATCAATATATGACATCAACAGAAATGTAAATAATTCAGACACTATAGGTGATTTTGAAGAAATTGTGGAAATAGTTGATCTCGCCTTATTATAGGTTTTTATTTTATTTTTAGCGCCGAGCTCTTAAAACCGAATCGTGCGATTAATCAATTAATATGAAAAATAAATTTAATAATTGCGCAGTCCTATTGCAAAATGTGTTGAAACAAATATTTTTAAAAAGTATGCGTGCTTGTAAAGAAAATTGTTTGTACATCACTATTATATAAGCGATTTGTGTTATTTATTATTACCTTCTGAAGGTATTATATTCGTATTCAAGATCTCAATTTTAAAATAAAAGATTTGTTAAATCGATTTCATGAGTTTTATAAAAAAAAAAATTGGCGATTTTTGGCGATTTTTTTTTGCAGAAATTGCGATTTATTTTTAAACAATCTGGACACCCTGCTGCACATCTACAGGTCAAGCCCTTTCATTTTACACCTCATTTTTGAAAATCGAATGAACGGTGCAAATCTTACGCAATTAACGAAATTGCCTTCGCATAAAATAGTATCTCTAGCCACACTAACCCTCCGTGAATGTTTGACGCAGCATTTACATTCACTTATGAACGAGAACGACAGCAGTGAACGTTCGCGAAGCCATCGATGCCACTTATAGCTACATATATGAACGCACGCTGTTTGGTGTCTACCAATACATAAGCGTACCAAGAACGATAGAATACAAGATTACGCATTCCCGCAGAATGACATTTGTGGCAATGTGTAAACAAAGAATATGGCGAAGAACAATGAGTTGACAGTTGTGAATTTGCAGTGAGAAAACGTGTTTTCTTCACGATTCACCAATTTCTGAAGCCATCTTTGAATATAGCAAATTAAGCACAACGTTAACAAAAAATATTCAACCACTCTTGAAATGTGTTCAAAAGAATAGGTTTTATTAATTAACTATTTAGAATTTTTGTGTTTGTACTGCAGGTGCCGAAAAAGTGATAGTATCTTGTCGCAGCGCATGTTTTCCTGCTGGTGTCTAAATTGTATGGCTTCTCCTGCAGGCAGAACTCTACCCGGCCAAGGCGTCGTCGCGGGGAAACAAAACAACAAAACTGCACTTGGGGGCTTTACCCCTACGGCTGCTGCAATTCAACACACGACACGACATTTTCATAAAGTTTGTATTATAAATAAAACGTTTTTTACTTTAGAGCGCACGAATTACTTCGATTTTTCACTTGAAAGTACACAATACGTTTGCACTTGTTTCTAAACAAAAAGTTTGTTTACGTATTGCCATAAATGTCAAAGTCGGCAAAACCAAAGTAGCGGTTTCGGGAATGCGCCACCTTCAGTTCGTTACTCCATGTAAGCGTACGAACAACAGCGGAAAGTTTTTCTACCTAACATTCGCAAACGCGAACGATCTGGACTTGTTTTACGCTTCTCGTTAGCGAAGTAGAATCAATAGAGAATATTTGATACGTTCTCGTTCGCGTATAAAATGATAAATATATGTATGTCGGCCGCTGTGGTGTAGTGGTAAGCAGTGCGCGCTTCCACTCCGCAGGTTCAAGCCCTGGTCAAAGCAACATCGAAAGAATATAGAAAAAAGGTTTTTTCTTAACAGCGGTCGTCCCTCGGCAGGCAATGGCAAACCACCGGGTGTATTTCTGCCATGAAAAACAGCTTCTCATAAAAATACAATCGCCGTTCGGAGTAGGCGGAAAACTGTAGGTCCCTCCGCTTTGTGTGACAACATCAAGGCGCACGCCACAAATCGGAGGAGAAGCTCGGCCAAACACTAACATATGTGTAAGCGTCATATTATTATTATTATGTATGCGAACGTTCATATATGTATATTTCCGAACCCTGTTTAAAATTACTATTTCTGATGTCATTGCGTTACTTCAGAAGTTCCGCAAGGTAGCCACCTAGATCCAGTTCTGTTCTTGCTTTTGCGATATTCAACAGACATAAAATTGTCTTAACTTTTTATGTACGCAGATTACATGATTCAATAATAAAAGGTTTGCTCAAAAAACAGTTTTCTCGCTCCCTTAGCCATTGTGTACAAATACAAGTGAGATATCTTAGCAATAGACGTCATCCTGGGCCACAGCTGCGATCATCTGTTTTTTAGAGTTGCTTATTTTGGTCAAAGCTGTGCGTTTTTGACCTGAGTTGCATTAAATAGTCTCATAAAACTTAGTACTATTTGTTGTTCAAATGGTAACATATATGCACAAAAACTTGGAAAATATTAGATGATTGTTTTTTAAAAATGCTATTTATAAAATTTCCTCTTGATTTCATCAAGTGCATTCGTCGCCGGAGAATGATGTTGCATTTCACCCAGGTGGAAATTTCTTGGTGACTGGCGGCGATGACGATACAATAACATTGCTTGATTTGTTAGAAGGTCGACCAATTTATACACGGTAGTAGTGCACTTTAGCGGAACCAGGTCAAAATGGACGGGAAAATTATACACTAACTGGCCATACTGACAAAGTTTGCGCCGTCGCTTTCTCCACATGGTGGACATTTTGCTTCCGCGGGCGAGTATCGACTGGTAATTTCTGCTTTGTGCGTGAAAAAATTATATAATATACATTTTTTCCCTATATTCAACAGTTGCTCGTTGGGAAATCTAATTTGCATACATTTGATGCCAATAGCTTTCGCAACAAACAAGCCAGTTCTCAAAGAGTCCAAATTGATTTTAATCATGCAACAGCTCCACATAACTCAGCCATAGACACACCAGTTGCTGCAGTACCAAAAAGCTGTGATGACAGTATTTTAATTGATCAACGACAATCGGTGGCATATGGAATGCGTGATGGAAATTTTCTGGTGTTTGATAGCCAATATACTACAAGAGTGAAACGCTACAACTGAAACGCTCAGGTAGTAATTTTTCTTAAATTTCCATCTTTTATTTGCAGTTACATTAAGAAGCTAATAGAGGACAGAGCTGTTGGTGAGGAAGGTGTGGAGTTACTGCAGTACTGCAACTGGGAAAATCTACACTTCGCACGTGCCCCACTCGTATGGAATAGTAGCTTATGTCAAAAGGCTGCTTTTAGTATTGCGGCATTCGCTGCATACCCTCACTGGCGCCGAGCCGTTGAAGAAATTTTGGCAAATAAACGTGCAAGAAATAGTTCCGATACTAGCAAGTCCATATTCTTGTTAAGGGTCATCGAAAAATTCCTTGTGTTGTAAATAATAAAGGGAATGCCGGATTAACTGAAGCCAGCTTCGCGACATAAACTACTATTCCATACGAACACAAAAATATAAATGTATCTAAAACTGAATAACTCAAATCAAATTGGATTGCATTTGCATAATATACCTAATATCGTAAAAAATGCAACTTGCAATCATTTAGATTATAGTTTTGAAAGAAATTGGTTGCAATCGTAAATTGTGTAAAAATTGTTAATAGCAATCTGCCATAAATTTATGTTCCCCATGTAACGGTTATAAAATATGTTAAATCCGCACTATCTGCATAAACAAAAAATATACATTGGAATATGATTAGTTTTTTGACTTTGGCCGTTTTATTATAATTTATTCGTTAATTTTGAGCTCCAGGCCGGTTATTAAATAAAACATAGATTTTGGTAGTTTTATTTATTACATTTATTGCTGTCGATATTTCGCCTTCAATCTGAAGGCATCTTCAGGACTGAAAAACACCAAATGCATACATATTTACGTCAAATTACAAAAAACTTACATCAAAAACGCAACTTACATTATTGAGTTTTTCCAATCGACTAATTCTATGTGCAGAAAAATATTAACAAACAAGCTCAAAGAACACTTAAACATAAACAAGAGAATTTAAACAAGTTGAAATACCGTAAATGTAAACAAAAAATATACAAACAACAATACATGAAGTGGTGGACAGTAGGACGGAGAGAGTCTGTATGTAGAAAAGCACGGCATAGCATTGTTATTGTCGGACGAAGTACTGGTGGTGGACCTACGAACAATAACATGGACACATAAATACATGATACCTACGTTATTGGTTTTTGTGCGTGAGAATTAAATTGCGATAGACATGAGCGCAATTGTCTGTGTCCGTTTTAAAATTCATCCTTCTATTATTAGGGGTGCTCATGATGTGTAGCATCTCTGGAGTATAACGTTTATTGTAATTTTTCTCTTCCTGTAAGATTGCTACATTGTCAAAATCGGGATAATGTCCCATATTTTGGCAGTGAGATGTTAAGGCTGTCTTATTGTCCATAGGGTTATTCCTTAATTTTATGTTAGATTTATGAGCGGAAATCCTTGTCTTCAATTTAGATTTGGTTGTCCCCACATATACCATATCGCATACGTAGATTACGTCAGATTTCACATTTTTAGGTGTTAGTGTATATTTGCTTTAAAGTATTATCATAGGTGAACGCTATGTTAAATTTCTCTTTGTCAAACATTTAAGAGTGCTTAATCCTCTCTGATAATCCTGGAACATATCGAGCCCTAACCGCCAAAATAACGTAAGCGACATTTTTTTCAAAGTTTTCTTTTTGATGCAGAAATGTATCTAGATGCTCTAGGAATATTTCTGCATCAAAAAGAAAATTTTGAACAAAATGTCGCTTACGTTATTTTGGCGGTTAGGGCTCGATATGTTGCCGATGTATAAATTTTCTTCTCATTTGATTTATCTTTATTGGACTTGATATAGTAATCGCGGATGAGTTTGTTAATCAAGCCATGAGGAAATTCGTTTTTCTCCAGGATTTCTTTGATAATGTCAATATTTTACTTGTGGTACATCTTATCACTTATCACGTATTTATAATTGTCCTCCTCTCGTGGTTGGAATTAAAATTTATGAGCCTCCCTGATGCTGTAGGTTTCTTATACCAGTCAACTGTTAATGCATTNATCTTATCACTTATGGTGAGTACTCTGCGGATGAAGTTGGTAGCCGTATTTATAATTGTCCTCCTCTCGTGGTTGGAATTAAAATTTATGAGCCTCCCTGATGCTGTAGGTTTCTTATACCAGTCAACTGTTAATGCATTTTCTTTTCTGATTATTAGGGTGTTCAAGTACGGTAGTTGTCCTTCATTTTCTATTTCTATGGTGAATTTTAAAGTTTTGTTAATATTGTTTAAAGTGTTGAGCATCTTGTCTATGTTTTCCGTTTTTACAATCGCAAATAAATCATCATCATATTTGGTAAGTAGCCGTGGTTTGCTGTCCGAATCTTTTTCGAATTTATTTAAAAGTTCTTCCATAACTATATCCGCTATGACAGGTGAAGCAGGTGAACCCATAGGCATTCCTGACTTCTGCTCATAAATCTTATCATTGTATTTGAAGTAGCGGTTCTCTTTAGTGCAGTACTTTAATATGGTTAAGAAAAGCTCTCTAGTTAATGACGTATGCTCTTTTATCAAACTCCATTTCGAATCTATAATCTCTATTGCTAAGTCTACGGGGATGCTCGGGAATAACGATACGACATCAAAAGACACCAAACTTTCATCGTCATAAATATGGGTATTTCCAATCTTGTTTTTGAACTCGATCGCATCTTTAACGTTATACTTGGAGGACATTGTTATATTTTTGAGTACGCGGACAATATATTTGCATAATTTGTAAGACGGTTAATTGACGGACGAACATGTAGGTCTCAGGGGAACTCCTTCTTTATGGATTTCCGGCAATTCGTAAATTCGAGGGGGATTAGCCGTTTTGCAGGTCAGGTAGTTCTTTTCCTTTAAATCAATGATTTTATTAGCATACATCTTCTCCACTATTTCATTATTTTTCCCTTGTAGCTTATATGTAGGGTCACGTTTTAAAACCCTATATGTTGAGATGTCATTTACAATTTTCTGCATCTTCATGTCATATTCTGCTTTGTTCATCGCTACAGTTACGTTCCCTTTGTCAGCATTGAGGATTAAAATTTGGTCATGGTTTTTCAGAAACGTCTTAGCAGAATGAAGGGTATTATGAATAAACTTATCTCTAATTGTATATGTCGTCTTACTTATGTAATCGCGTATTAAAGTCGTCAAGTTGTTTCTTTAAATTTCCTGGTTTTCTTTATCTTTAATTGTCTGTATGCAGTTCTCCCTATCTGCTATAATCTGNCATCGCCCCAATTGTACGTTTGTCTCCAATTTCTTTTATTAATAATTGAATAAATTTAATTTAGTTTATTTCTTCTTTCCGAAAATTTCCAATGGTGCTGATTGCTGCAAGAATTATTTAGCGATTTGAGCATAATCAACACAATATATGCACATAAATATGTATAATTTCATAGGTCTCAGCGTCAGCTTAGAAGTACGTCACCAAAATTATATAAAATTTAAGAAANTTTCTCTCTTAATTTTTCATACTTGCTAGCTTGTGTTTTCTTAATAGTTGAAGTGAGTGTATTAGTTATTATTTCTTCACTATCAAAAAATGCATTATAATCCCGCATAGTTAATTGTTGTTTAATATGTACTTTTAGTGATTTTTTTACCTCTTTTCCTTTTTGTTNAAAGCGCTATCTGACCCAATCTGATAAGTATATTTCACCTAACCCATTTTATTTACTTTGTCTCTCGTGAAAATATATATTTTATTTAAAATTTTCAGATATGTACATTAGACTGCATCCGTACAAAATAAAATCGGTACTGTTTTTCCATTGGAATTGTTAAATCTATTATATTTTAAGACGTCCACCAAAATATTTCGNTAATTTATTCGTTAATTTTGAGCTCCAGGCCGGTTAATAAATAAAACATAGATTTTGGTAGTTTTATTTATTACATTTATTGTTGTCGATATTTCTCTATGTTTTATTTATTAACCGGCCTGGAGCTCAAAATTAACGAATAAATACATTGGAATATTTTAAATAAAACGATTAATATTTATTTNATTAAGATTTAAGTGAGCTGGACTGATTTGAAAATACCTCCAAAGATGGAGTTTTTTATGAATAAAAATAGTTTCTTGAACATTCTTTTTGAAAAAAATCCCCTCAAATGACAAAACGGTTTAAGCTTAAAACTATTTTTGAAAAATTAAAAAAAAATTTTGAACGGAATCGTAATAATAAGANGGTTGATTTGAAGAAATCCGTTTAAATTTTTCGAATTACATCTACTTGAATATAGGATAGGCAGGGTTGAATACAAATGGTAATTCCGTAAATATTTAAAATATGTTAGTTCACCTAATATTTACATCTGGGCCAATAATNAAAAAAAAATTTTGAACGGAATCGTAATAATAAGATTTTTGATGCTGTTTATAACTTTTCTCAAAGATTGGTATAAGAAAAACTTGAATAACTGAGCCTAACCTCTACCGATTTAGACTTGTGAGATATCATTGGAAAGGTACTTTCTTACCCTTTTTATTTCTTTGCTAANATTAGCAAAAAACCGATTGGACTCAACATATATTTCTTTACAGCATTTATACCCCTGTCTTTATAGCGCACTCGATAAATTCTTATTCAAAAGTAAACAAAATCCGCTATTTTTAAACGACATTTTTTTAACAAATAGNACGAATATCATTCAAAGTTGAATTAAGATGTGTTGGTGCTTGAAAAAAAATATTGGGACCCGAATGACTTTTTTTGCACATGAATAAAAATAGTGGGAAAATACCTTTCTACCGAGATCCCATCAGTCTAAATCCNCGAAATGGAAACAAACAATAATTGTAATTTATTATAACAATAATTCGAATTTAAAACGGTCTGTATAAAGAAAACCAGCCCATTGTCACTTCACATCAAATGAGTGATGCGTTTATACTTGTTTTCTAACTCATGTGTGAAACAAAAAACCGATTTCAAAACAAATAGAAGTCAACATANAAAAAACAGCATCAAAAATCTCATTATTACGATTCCGTTGAAAAGATTTGTAAGTATTTTTATGCAGAATTTTTAAGCCCAATTTGTTTTGTCATCTGAGGGGACTTTTTTCAAAAAGTTCTTTAAGAAACTATTTTTATTCATAAAAAACTCCATTTTTGGAGGTATTTTCAAATCGGTCCAGCTCGCTTAAATCTTAATATTTTTCCGAAATATTTTGGTGGACGTCTTAAAATATAATACATTTTGTAATCCCGGCGGAAAAACCGCAACTTTTTTTGGTGATGCAGTCTAATGTACATATATTTCAAATTTTTGCTTTAATTTTTGTCTCCTTTTAAAATTTAATTAGATACGTTAAAATTAAAATAAGCTTAAAACGAAACAGCACAGCAACCCTTTTCTGTTCATCTTGAGCACACAAAACCCTCTTTTGTTAAAATTCGGCGCTGCACAAAATCCTGGCTTTTATATTTTCCAACAAAATACCACTTCGCAACCCAGGATTTTCACGAAGCGTTTCATTCGGGTTGTAGTTTTGTAACTTCGGGCCATTCGGTGTTGTATGCCATATTGGCTGCCGTATTGTTCACACTGTATTCGCCATATTGAACACCCTGCCAACTATCTGTCAACCCTAAGATATCTCACTTGTATTCTTCCACAATGCCCTTAGCAAGTCATTGTGTGGGGTTCGTGTGTGTGTGCAAAGCTTTTGTAAGGGAGTGTCAAAACTCTAATGTCACTAATGACCAAACCTTTAATTATTGAATCATGCGCAGATTATGTGAAACTTTATATATCGTACGTATCAATAAAAGTCTTTGCTACAAACAGACTTAAACAGCATGGCTTACTTGTGAGATGTAGTTCTTATGACCCTAAATCTGGAAAAATATAAAGTATATAATGTGTTTCTCGCGAAAAGCTGTTCAGCCAGTTTCTTATACAATAGGTAACCAGACAAGATAGAATCAATTAAAAAACAATTCCTATTTTTTGCCTTAAGAATTTTACGAATCGTTTAAAACTTACCTCTCCTATTATGTTTCTGTTTTCCGCTTTACGAATCGACGTTTTTCGTGTAAAATCCGATAGTTAGCGCAGTTGATTTGTGTTGATTCAGAATAAAAAGTGAACAAAAACCACAGTCATTCACAATAATACATTTGTCGGTCGTATGAAAACGATAATTCACGAGCCACTCCGTTGTAGTAGGGGAGCCCAAAAGGGGATTTGGGAATTTACTCGAGCGCGTCAGATTAACATATGGGCGATACCCAGCAAACAGTTCAGTACCTCTACCAAATCTAAGCCCTCAGTGTAGAGCGACGCACGTATGTCAGCTGATTACAATAGTAAAAAAAAAAGTTCGTCAGATTAAGGAACGAAGGGTTAATTACATGCCGAAAAGTTTTCATTTCAATAATCTGACGATTTGAGCGTGACGAAAGGGATTAGAAGGGTCGCAAACTTTAAAAAATAAAACCTTACTTTGACATTCTTGAGCACGGTAAATTTTTTTTTATTATTAAGCAAACAGCTCAAGGATAATGTGCACCTGCTGCTTTTTAAAACTTCTACAGCTTTTTCTACGAAACTTGTTATTTTTTGATTTGTTTGCTGTTCTCCGTTCATATTATTTGTCACAATTTTATGACTGTAAGTATACCCAGCGGACCAAATGCTCGCAACTGATACCGGATGCGAGAATTTGTTGCAGACAACCATTAATTTGTTAATTAAATAATTCGTAACTTTTTACTGGTGGAAATTTTTGACAGTTTCTTTGATGCAGAATAAGAGTATGGAGTTTGCAATTAATAAAATACAGCGATTATGTAGAAAATATTTGCCTTGCTGATTTAGCTATTTTTCCTCTAATATCCACTTGCTTTGGTTTTCTTTAATTTATGTATATACATATACATACGTTATTCGGTACTCTTGATTATTGCTTTGTTTCTTTACTTCTCTAGCATGATTCAATAATAAACGTTTTGATAATTACTGACACTCCCTTGCGTTTACGAAGGACGCAGAAACGGGAAAGAATGGAATCCCTTGGTGCGAAAATGGTAGTAAAAAAGGACACAAAGCAGTTAATTAGTAGTCCAATTCCTTTTGTAAATTCTTGTACATTTGCAGGAAATTTGGCATTTTAATTGAAATATTGAACGAAATATTATGAAATCTACGTGAATTATGTAATTTATGTGCTATTTAGTTGTAAGTTAACTGTAAAAGGGCTCAAAATTAAAATAAACCTACTATGAAGTTTATGTAAACATCGAATTTAAAGAAAACAAGTAAGAAAGTCTAAGTTCGGGTGGAGCCGAACATCAAATACCCGGCGCAAGTATTAAATATATGTTTTTTCACCTTTCCGAAAGCTACCGCTAGATGGTACGCCAGGGTGTATCTGTTTTGAGTAAATTGGCGTCCTTAAATTTCGAAATATTGCAGTTTCAAGCATTTCTGAAATTTACCGTTATATGAAAAGCGGCCGTAATTTTAGTCCGATTTCAATAATTTTCAACGCTTTGCTTTTATGTGGCAAGCACAATAAAAATACGGAGTTTGGTACAAATTGGTAGAACGGTTACCGATATACATATATGTGATCATAAGTGGGCGGTGTCACGCCCATTTTCCAAAATTTTACCATAAACGTATTTCTTGGTAAAGAATTGTTGCAAGCATCAATTTTGAATAAATTAGCTTTAATATTTACTGATTTATCGAAGATTTTGTATTTCTCTAAATTACCGTTATATGGGATGTGGGCGTGGTTATTGTCCGATTTTAAAAATTTTCGGCCATTTGGTATGCTGTACCAGGACCAACAACTGTGCCAAGTTTGGAAGAAATTGGTGCAGCGGTTACCAAGATATACACATGTAACCATAAGTGGGCGTGGCTACGCCCATTTTCCAAAAATTTATAATATTCTTATTTTTCGTCTAAAAATTATTGTAAATATCAATTTTGAGTGAATTATCTTCAGTAGTTACTAAAATATCGCAGTTTTCGTATTTCTGAAAATTACCGTTATATGGGAGGTAGGCGTGGTTATTGTCCGATTTTGCCCATTTTCAATACCATCCGTCCTACGCCCGAAAGAAGTACACGTACCAAGTTTCGTTAAGATATCTTAATTTTTACTCGAGTTATCGTGTGCACAGACGGACGGACAGACGGACGGACGGACGGACAGACAGTCACCGCTTAATCGATTTCTCTTTTCATTCTGATCATTTATGTATACATTTGTCTATATCTATCTCGATTCGTTTTGGCTGTTACAAACAACCGTTATGTGAACAAAATTAATATACCCTTGTGCACAAGTGCGCTCTGGTATAAAAATATGTTTTCATCAGTTAAATGTACTGTATATGACTATACAAATAAACATATTGTACAACAAGTAAAAAAGTTTAAGTTCGGGCGAAGCGGAACATTCCGAAAACTACCGTTACATTGTAAGCAGGGGGGTCAGCATTTCCGAAATTTTCAACTTCTTGCTTTTGTAGGTCAAGTACAATAATTATACCGAGTTTGCTACAAATTGATAGAACGGTTACCGAGATACACTTACATATGTGGTTATAAGTCGGCGGTGCCTCACCCATTTTCCAAAAATTTATCATGAACGTATATCTTACTAAAGAATTATTGTAAACATCAATTTTGAATAAATTAGCTTAAGTAGTTACTGATATATCGAAGATTTCGTATTTCTCTAAATTACCGTTATATGGGAGGCGGGTGTGGTTATTGTCCGATTTTTTTTAATTTTAAACCGTTTGGTATGTTTTACCAAGACCAACAACTGTGTTAAGTTTGGGAGAAACTATTTGACCAAGTTATACACATGTAATCATAAGTGGGCGTGGCTACGCCCATTTTCAAAAAATGCACTGTACGGCAAAATCAACTTTTTTTCTGGGTATTGGACCAAACCAACTTTTTAAGAGATTGAATCATAGGGAAAAGTGATTTCTCCGTTCTTCGAAGTTAGCCTCCGAAATCGAGATGTGGGCCTTCGAAGTTCGAAATAGGACCTTTGGTAAAAAATTATATTTAATTATTGCATGTAAATAACTAAAAACCTAAAGACATAGACGTAGTCCTTCTTTTGCTCTTTTTTAGACGCATATTTGTATACTTCGTGTATAAAAATTTAAAAAAACCATTTAAAGGAAAAAATACCTTTTTTTACAAAAAAGATATTTTAAACAAAAAAAATACTAGCCGATTTTTCAAATGGGCCTTCGAAGTTCGAAATAGGACCTTTGGTAAAAAATTATATTTAACTAGCTTATACCCGCGGGTTTCACCCCGCGCTTTTATACAAATATGAAAAATAATTTTATGATGTTAGATTTTATATCTGTGCCCATTTCGTTATAGCTCGTTATTTTTTAAGCGAGTTAAGGTTTTTAGGCCGTTTAAAACTATGAAATTATAAAATCTCGTCTGCGCGCTAGGCATACGAAAGATATCAATCCCTCTAAGATTACCTTAAAATGGTTCCAGGTATACGACGCGTGAACGTGTAACCTTCTTGGAGGTGCCACGGCGGGTTTTAATATTTCCAACTCAAATTTAGTAACCTGGCCTTGATAAAATACCACTTCTCATTACTGTAGCAAATGCCTCAAGAGAGCTTTAGATTATAAGGCCGAACCCGGCTCTCCCTTTTCCATTTAATGAAATTTATTCTGTCAGTACGGCACTTATAAAATAAATCTCCATAACAAATTTAAAATACTTCGAGAGATTTTCTATCCTTCCAGAGATATGTATTAAGAAGTTTTTAGTATGTATGGGAGGCGACATGCCTCCTTTTTTAATAACTCACATTTTTTCCATGAGCAATTCATACATTTTGCATACACAACTCCATACCAAGTTCCAGTATTCTTCCACAAACACTTCCAGGGATATGTGGCAAGAAAAAGTAAATTTGTACTGGAAGTGCCACGCCCCTTTTTCTTATAACCCTAATCTTCTTCCATGAATTTAGAACTGATTTTACATACCCCAGTTCCAAGTCCCAGTACTCTACCTTGAACACCTTTAGAGATAAGCAGTATAAAACAATAAATTTTGTACGGGAGGAACCATGTCCCTTTTTCGAATAACGCAAATTTTTCTACATGAGTATGGAATTAATTTTGTGTACACATCCCGGTGCCAAGTTCCAGTCTTCTGCAATAAACACCTCCAGAGATATGCAATTTGCATGGGAGTTGCCACACCACCTTTTCCAATAACTCTCATTTTTTCCATGAGTATGGTATTAGTTTCACATACATACATACATATGTATTTCCATACCAAGCTTGAGTGCTTTACCCCAAACATTTAAAGAGACATACAATATGAAACTTTCAGTCAGTATGGGAGGTGCTACGCCTCTTATCCAAAAACCTCCATTTTTCTCCGTCAATATGAACATGATTTCACACAGTGTTGGCAAACTGTTAATCTGATTAACGATTAAAAATTAACGATTAAAATGTTAATCGCGTTTGACGATTAAAATTAATGAGTCGTAATCAACTGTACGATTAATGATAACATTTTTTTAATCGTTAATCGCTGGCTGCGATTACGTTTAATTAATTTAAAACATTAATCGTTAATCCAATTAAAAATAAAATCTGATTAATTTGTCTAGTTTTTCCGAGTTTGAAACCAAACACCAGTTATAGTAATTATTTTGTGTTTTACGCTTATAAAAAGCACATAGTAAAAAAAAATTATAATTATTGTTAATAGTAATACATAAACTGGGAACTTTTACAAACCTAGCTTGTAAAACGTTTGTTGGTATATATCTTAAAGAAAATGTACACCAAATTGCTTAGATTGATGAGGAAGCCCGACTTAGCCATACCGGTTTAACTTGCTTTGTGTGCACATGGAAATTCCAGCATAACTTAATTAATCACCGAACCTACTTGATCAAATTAAGAGTTAACGATTAAAAATTAATTTTTTAATCGCGGTTACGATTAACTGTTTAGTCAGATTAAATTAATCATGATTAACTGTAATCAGATTGAATTAATCGAATTAACTAACTAATTAAAACAACAATCGATTAATGCCATCATTGATTTCACATACATATCACTATACCAAGTTTCAGTTCTCTCCCACAAATACTTTCAGAGATATGTATGTAATATGAAAATTCCAATTTGTATGGGAGGGGCCTTGAGTTATCGGACTTACTTTCAGTCTAAGACCATCCTTCCGAAATCCGTAGTAAGTGTACTAAATTTCCTTCTGATCGGAAAACCGGTTAGGGAAGATTTTTTTTTGTTCAATCCAGGTCATAAACCATCTTTGAACAAAACTTCATTTTCAAACAGGTGGAAATTCTTAAAAAAATAGCCTATTTTCCAGTCTAGGTCATAAGCTATATGTGTGCAAACTTTCATGCAAATCAGTTCAGTCATTTACGCGTATTAATTTAATTAAACTTTTTTAGCAGGTGGTAACTCTTAAAAAAGTAGCCTATTTTCCAGTCTAGGTCATAAGCTATATGTGTGCAAACTTTCATGCAAATCAGTTCAGTCATTTACGCGTATTAATTTAATTAAACTTTTTTAGCAGGTGGTAACTCTTAAAAAAGTAGCCTATTTTCCAGTCTAGGTCATAAGCTATATGTGTGCAAACTTTCATGCAAATCAGTTCAGTCATTTACGCGTATTAATTTAATTAAACTTTTTTAGCAGGTGGTAACTCTTAAAAAAGTAGCCTATTTTCCAGTCTAGGTCATAAGCTATATGTGTGCAAACTTTCATGCAAATCAGTTCAGCCATTAACGCGTAATAATTTAATAAAACTTTCCTAATACGTGATAACTCTTAAAATAGTAGCCTATTTTCCAACATAGGTCATAAGCTATCTCTGTGCGAAATGTCATGCAAATCTGTTCAGTCGTTTCCGCGTATTAATTTAATTAAAACTTTTTTAACAGGTGGCAACTCTTCCAAAAAATTAGCCTATTTTCCACTGTAGGTCATAAGCTATCTGCTTGCAAAATTTCATGCAAATCCGTTCAGACTTTTCCGCGTATTAATTTAATTAAACTTTTTTAGCAGGTGGTAACTCTTAAAAAAGTAGCCTATTTTTCAACCAAGCTCATAAGCTATCTGTGTCAAAAATTCCATGCGAATCAGTTTACTCATTTCCGCGTATTAATTAAATTAAACATGTCTAACAGTTGGCAACTCTTAACTTTCTAACCAAGGTCATAAGCTATCTGTGTGCAAAATTTCATGCAAATCCGTTTAGTCGTTTCCGCGTATTAATTTAATTAAACTTTTTTAGCAGGTGGTAACTCTTAAAAAAGTAGCCTATTTTTCAACCAAGCTCATAAGCTATCTGTGTGCAAAATTTCATGCAAATCCGTGCAGTCGTTTCCGCGTGATGATTTCCCAAACATCCAAACATACAAACTTTCACATTTATAATATTAGTAAGAAGTAAGATAAGATTAGTAAGATAAGATTATTGAGTTACTTCTGAGTTACTTGTAATTCAAAACACTTAGAACTTTATTTTTCTTTTTGATATCTAAATTAAAGCTATACCTATTTTTAGCAGTCATATTGTAATTTTGGTCATGAAGAGTTTGCAGAGAAAACATGTAAAATAAAACCGGTTTATCCGGTTTGTTCTTGATTAGAAAATTGGGAACCGGTTTTTTTTTCAAATTGCAATTTTTCGAATAACTCGAAAACGGGTTTTCGAAAAATGGCGAAAAGTTGAACACCCCAGTATCAACTCTTTGCCTTTGCATTAACACATTTCAGAATATACCCACACTAACCAAAGTTACTTTTCATGTGATGAAATAGCAGTTAATATCTTTGATGGTACTGTATCTGGATTTAGGTGTATTCTTTTCACTTGATTTCACTTGATATAAAGCGCAGAGCGCAATCATTCGATGATGCGGCCAGTTGAACATCACACTAGTGATGCACAGAACCGAGAAACTGGAGAACCAGGCCATTTAGAGAACCTACCCGTCCGGTTCTTTCAAGAACCGAAAAATGGTTCTAAAGGAACCGAAAAGCCAAAAGAATCGAAAAACGGTTCCAGAAGAACCGGAAAATTATCTCAGAATAACCGAAAAAATATTGATTGTTTTGGCATAAAGTCTAAGTATGAAGATATCAGCCCAAACTTCGGTTTAGTTACAGTCATTCACAGAAGTATTCGTAAATTAGTTTTTTCACAATATTCAAAATGTTTTCCATCATAAATCTTTTTCGCTAATTTTCATTGAAAATATAGCTCATTCTATACCGAAAATCATATAAATCATTCTTGCAAACTTTGTACAAAATTCATAAAAATGAATCAAACTTAAAAAAAATTTCTTCAAAATTTCAAACTTTTTATTCAGAATTTTTGGAAAAATTTTCAGCCAGTTCAATTTTAGTATAATAAAGTGCGAGTTTCAGGCAGCTAAAAATTA
Organism: Rhagoletis zephyria; assembly: GCF_001687245.7. Classification (NCBI taxonomy): domain Eukaryota; kingdom Metazoa; phylum Arthropoda; class Insecta; order Diptera; family Tephritidae; genus Rhagoletis; species Rhagoletis zephyria. The sequence goes on along the minus strand of NW_016157733.1, from coordinate 25,860 downwards.
CTGCTGATTTTTTTGAATTTTTTTTTGTCGAGAGTGTTGCGCATTTTCTTCCATATAAAAATAAATTTTGTTCATATTGAAAAAATGCGCTTACTGCTGATTTTTTAGAATTTTTTTTGTCGAGCGTGTTGCGCATTTTCTTCCATATAAAAATAAATTTTGTTCATATGGAAAAAAATGCGCAACACCCCCGACAAAAAAAAATCTAAAAAATCAGCGGCAATGTTTAGCTACTTGACACTTGAACTTTATTATACTAAATTGAACTGGCCACAAAACTGCATACTGAAAAAATATTAATATAAAAATTCTGAATAAAAAATTTTTAATTTTTATGACAATTTTTCGATTCATTTTTATGAAATTTGTACAAAGTTTGCAAGAATCATTTATATGGTTTTTATCATAAAATGATCTATATTTTAAATGAAAATTAACGAAAAAGATTTATAATGGAAAACATTTTGAATATTGTGAAAAAAGCTAAATTACGAATACTTCTGGAGTGACTGTATGTATTAAAGAGTTCAGAGTTGGCCCACAAATTTTTTTTCGGTACGAGGCATATATCCGATCTGGTCGACTTACATAAACTTCGTTGTTTTTTATGCTATCTGTCAGCTGCATGTTGAATGCGTCAAAAGAGCAGCGACAACATCATGTTTTTAAATTTTTTTATGAAATGCTAATGTGGAAAATGCGTATTTAAATTTATTTTATTTTTATAAATTTTTTTCAAAACAAATATCAACTAACGAATGAATGAAAACCGGTCCAAATTCCCGGTTTTTCGACAGAAACGGTTCTTTAAATACTCGGAACCGCACATCACTACACCACAGCATTCATCCTTTTCGGTATAACATCTATCGGCAAATTAAACTTACCTACCTCATAATTGTGCGTGCTTACATTTCTTTCCGTTTTGACATTCTAGATTTCTCAAGAAAAAACAAAATATATGGCAGGGTTGTGTTTGCTCTACTGCTATAATCTGTTTAATATGCCTTGGGTAGTTCCGCACAAACAGCGAGTGTCTGGCATTTTTAATGAAATTTTTTCTTTGATTCTCTTTGTTTTCCAAACAAATTTTTTTGTTGATTTGAAATAAAAAAATATTAAATACAGTGATTGAAACAAATAAACACGTGTTGAGTTCTTTTTTAAATATTCGTATGTTTTTCGAGCTAATTTTTTTTGTTATATTTCTATAAAACTACCGTCCAAGCTTTAGTCAAAACCATATAAATTACAGTATCAAAATTTTTTTTGTTGAAAATTTGTTGAATTTCCCCAAAGTTTGAAACTGTGATTTATATGGGTTTGGTTAAAGCTTGGACGGTATTTTTATAGTAAAATAATAAAAAAATAGCTCCAAAAATATTACGAATTTTTAAGAAAAATCAATACATGGTCATTTGTTTGAGTTACTGATTTATAATGTGGCTACTGGAAAATGGGTTAATGCAATGACAAAACTGTTCTCAAATAAGCGTATCGAAAATAAATATTATATACATATATTGATTTTACTTTGTTTATTACACTATGACTACCTCTAAAATATTTGTATCATGAACGTAATGACAAGGGCATTTTTGCATTGACAACTTTGTAATTAAAAAATGTTGTCATTTAATGCTTAGTGGAAATACGGCATTATAATTACGTGATTTCAATGTCTTGAAATAGTTCTCCTATCCAAGCGATGGCAAGGCAATAATGTTGGAATAGCTGTATAAGAAGTTCAGCTTCATCGAGCATTTCTAGTCTTTCCACACGTTGTCGCTCGACCTGCGATATACTTTGATAAACCTGCACCATGTCCCAGGCCCGACTTCCTGTCCACCCGCATTCGAGAAATCTACTCATTTGTGTATCTAAAGAAATACACGACTCAACGCCAGCTAAACTGCAACCCCTACTTCGCAAGTTGTTCAGCATAACTTCCCCAAATCTGTCGTTCATATTGACCTTAGTAATAAAAGCAAACAGAAATCTCTTATATTTTGTTATATAAAAGTGCAATACAAACGAAAGTTCTACCTGCTCGTAGTTAACAAAAACAGCAGTACTAAATTTACTAGCAATCCACTTGAGCAAATTTTTGCAATTCTGTGCCTCGATATACACTAATACACACTCGGCAAGAAAAATCGTCGGAAGGCCGTAGTCAATTTCAGCTTGTTGAAGTTTATTATCCAAATCGTCGACATTGCGAAGGTCAACACCCATCAGGTGATAGTTTGGACCATGCAAATCGGTTGTGCTAAGACGAACTTCGCCATCTTCGTCATGGATTTTGGCGAGTAAAGCTTTGTTGCGCTTAATAGTATAGCATTTTCGGGCGGTGACTGTAGGAAAATCCAGCTCAATAAAATTTTTTATCTGATGTAGTGCATCCCTCAGGCGAAAATACAAGGTATCGAATCCACACCCTAGATTTATGATTTGGCAATTTCCATCAGTTTTCTAAAAAAATACAATCAAATATATAAAAGTTTATTCAAATGTTGTTTATATGTGTGTGTCAATAAGGAATAACTGCTTAAGTTGAAGGCCGACTTTAGTTTATTTTTTACTTTATTTTATTGACCTTATTACACAAATTAAAAGGAGTTTTTTAATGGGAGTGTTCGAATATCGAGGCAGAGTGCTAGCCTCAAAATTACTTCGTTCTCATACACTTAAAAATAGCATTTAAATGCCTGCCACTACCACTGTAAAAGTTTGAACTATAAATTCACGAATTCATACAAGGTGAAAGCGGCAGCACATAAACAAAAAACTATAGCAAACATATTCTGAGCGTTCAGAATATATGAGTGCGAAAGGACCCCTAGGTGGGTAAAAAATATGAGTTTCAAAAACGAAAAAATTTTCACTCTGATATGAATCTTTGTGCCAATATAAACACAATACAGACTCGAAATTTATATCTAAACTAGTTCACACAAGGTGCATTAAACAAGGTGTGATTGACAACTCAGTGCGGCTCTCTTTTAAGGTACAATAATATCAAAAAATATAAACTACCGATTCAAAATTCACCTCTAAAATGTTTTTGAAGAACACCGAATCCGTTAAGCCAGTGCAGTAACTTTGGGTAAAATACTTTCAGCGTTTTTGCTGATTATACCATATCGAGCCCTAACCGCCAAAAAAACGTAAGCGACATATTTTTCAAAAGTTTTCTTTTTGATGCAGAAATGCCCGGGCACCCTGAAATTGTGCATATGGAAACTGTGCATACGAAATAATGCATATGAAAAAAACCGAAATAATGCATACGAAAAAAACCGAAATAATGCATATATGCACAGTTTCG
>NW_016157733.1:4863-21980 GCF_001687245.7 Rhagoletis zephyria | reverse complement strand
CCCTAAGCGCGGCCGAAGGCCGCCTACGCAGAGAGAAGTTCTGCGCAAAAATACTTCCGCCCTTCTTTTCCGGCAACACAGAAAGGAGAATTCTACTTAGTAAGGGTTATAATCCCTAAGCGCGACCGAAGGCCGCCTACTCAGAAAGAAGTTCGTTTTCATGTATGCACTATTTCGGTTTTTGTCATATGCATTACTTCGGTTTTGAGTCGAAACTGTGCATGTATGCATTACTTCGGTTTTTGTTCATATGCATTATTTCGGTTTTGAACCGAAACTGTGCATGTATGCATTACTTCGTTTTTCATATGCATTATTTCGGTTTTCAAACGAAATGTGCAGTCATGCATTATTTCGGCTTTTTCTATATGCATTATTGTTTTCAGAACTGGATGAGTGTCTTTACATATGCATTATTTCGGTTTTCATCCGAAACTGTGCATGTATGCTTTATTTCGGTTTTTTCATATGCATTATTTCGGTTTTCAGAACGAAGATTGTGCATATGCATAATTTCGGTTTTTCGTTATATGCATTATTTCGGTTTTCAACATGCATACATGCACAGTTTCGGTTGAAAACCGAAATAATGCATATGAAAAAAAACGAAGTAATGCATACATGCACAGTTTCGGTTGAAAACGAAATAATGTCTAAATGCACAGTTTCCATATGCGCAATTTCGGTGCCCCAAATGCCCGTAGCTAGATGCCATTGTGCATCAAAAAGAAAATTTTTAAAAAATGTCGCTTACGTTTTTTTGGCGGTTAGGGCTCGATATATGGCGCTGCGTCAGTAGCATTAAAATAATTTTCGACGAAATCAGTACACAATAGTTGCGTGGAATCATCAAATGCTCTTGCAATTGTGGAGTGATTCGTCCGTTCTAGACAAACGGCGTTTAATAAATAAAAAATGCAATTATATATGCATTTAAGGCAAACTATGTAAGAATATGCACTAACAAATCGATGCCATCTTAACACAAATCTCTTGATTCGCAACATTTGTTAATCTTAAAGTTCCTATAAAAAAAAAATATGTATGCAGTGCACACCCGGTAGAAGTGAAACCTTCATAAAATTAAACTACGAGAGAATGAGACGAATGCGATTGTTTGTTGTAAGATTGGTACGAAGTTGATAAGTTTTTATAATTTTTCGCTTTCAATTTTTTAATTTCTCATTTTATTATTGTTTAGACTCATGTTCAAATTTCTACAAAAGAGACGATTGGTAACTAAATGTGAAATAAATGCTTTAGTTGAGATGTGATCAATATATCTTTGAAATACAGTATCAATGATTGTTTTTGATCGTGTTGTCGATTCGGTGCGACTGCCGGACATTTTTAAATTTAATTTGATGCCAACGCATAATTCACATTAAAATTCCCACTTAAGATCGTCGGAATTTTATTGTAGTCTTTTTTAAGGATCGGCGATACTCCTGGGGCTGGATTCTGTAACTATGAGTTTTCAAGTGTACACTGAAAATCGTGTACACTGTCACTTTGCGATTCAGCAAGTGTGAGAATGAGTTTTAACTGTCAAAACTGTGTACACTTCCGCTTCAAGAAACTCACAGCATTTTGTTCGGTGAGTTTTGCTTTTCCGGTTGCTGACTTTCAAATAAAATAAGCGAAACATGGAAATGAAAGCAAGAAAAGCTTCAAATGAACAACAAAGTTATTTAATAGAATATATGGAAAATAATATTGAGTTTGCGAATGATAGGTAAGTGAAATATTGATAAAAATGTGTTTTATTTATACAGATTCGTATGTTCTAGATTTGAATCGGTTGATGGTGCACATTTAAGGGTTCAGAAGTGGGGTGATCTTGCTGCGACCCTTAACAGCTTAGGAGGTGCCGTAAAAGATGCTGCCAAATGGCGCAAGTATTGGTCAGACCAAAAGTAAGTAAGTAATTATAAATTTTATAACGTCTTCAAATGTTTTGTTTTCTACAGAAGTCATGCCAGAGAGAGGGAGGTCAACGCTGGAGAAATGGACTTGGACGTTTAAAGGAGGCGTCCGATTTCGAAAAAAGGGTGCTTCAACTCATGGCGCAGTAGTCATCACAGGAAATGACAACGTTCCTGAAATGCTAAATGTGACGGTAATATGAATATTTTAAGACTAATGCACTAAAAAACCACATATCGTTACCTAATTATGGAAAGGCCCTAACTAGCTTTACTTTGGGCCGGTGCATTACTAACCAAATAATTGATTGAATTTAAAAACAACTCTACATCAATAATATAGTTTCAGAGTTTAAAATAAACCAGTGTTATCAAGATATACGAAACTAAAGAACTTAAGTTTTGATATGTACGCTGTAAAGAAACAAAAACATTAGAAAGGACCTTTCTATATTAAGGAAACAATGTGTAGTTTGTAACCAAATGTTTTTTTTTAGCTTTAGCAACCAGAAATGGAGCTTGAGTTTTTAGAGAGTGAGAGTGAGGCAATCAGTACCGGGCAGGTATTACCCTTAGCGGAGCCGCAAACACCACTTCCACTCCCAAGGCCACCATCTTCTCCTCATCGATCATCGTCGATGAGGAAGAGGAAAACCGGCTCAAATTCATTTGAAGGTGAATATTTAGAAATAGAGCAAAAGAAGTTGAAACTAATGGAGGAAAACAACATGTTGCTAAAAGAAAAAAATTAATTGGAGAAGGAGAAGCTTAGAGCTGAAATAGAATGAAGGAATAAAAAATATGAATTAGAATTAAGAAGACTAAAAATTATGGAGATGCAAACCACATCTCTTAGCAATTAAAAAAATTTTAATAAGGAATTAATAATAATACACAGCGGTCAAAAACAGTACTCGAGAAATTATATTATTTTCAATATTCAAAATATTTTTTATGTAAAATATGTTTCGATAATCTCTATTTAAATTATAGTTCATTCTATATACCAATCAAAGTTTTAAACTTTGTCCAAAATTGGGAAATTTGTTGACCTTTTTCATAAGGTTTGAAGCATTGATTCACATGGTTTTCGTTATAGGATGAACTATATTTTAAACAAAAATTAACAATAAATATTTAACATATAAAACATTGTAAATATTGTATAAATTTTTTTGACCGTTGTACAGTGAGTCATACTCAGAATTAAACAGTGAGGGTTCTACAATAATATTGCCAATGTTTTTTCATTCTGAATTCCTTTTTCGTTCATTTTGTATAAAGTATAGCTCACTAACTAACAAAAAACATATTAATCTAAATTACATACTTTGTGCAAAAATGAGGAAAAATCAACAAAATTTCATCAATATTGCTTACTTTTAAATTAGAATTTCTAGGAAAAAATTTGGTGTACAGACCTGTAGCTTACTAAATTTTAATAAATTAAAGTGCAAGTTCGAAGCCGCCAAAAATCACGTTGATTTTTGATACTTTTTTCCTGGCGGTGCTGTTATTTTGTTATATGTATATAAAAAAATTTCCAGCATACTTTGTATGTAAGAAAATCACTTTGATATATCAAAATTTAGCAGGCTACAACCCTGTACACCAAATTTTTTCCTAGAAATTCTAATTTAAAAGTTATTGAATTTTTCCTAATTTTTGCACAAAAAAAGCAATTTAAATTAATATGTTTTTTGTTAGATAGTGAGCTGTACTTTATAAAAAATTTACGAAAAAGGAATTCAGAATGAAAAAACCTTGGCAATATTATTGTAAAAAACTCACTGTTTAATTTGATTATGACTCACTGTACATATCTATCAATAATAAACATACATATGTATTTACTCTATTATTTCTATTATTTTTTCCGTTAGTAATAAAAAAATTTGTTTTAATTTTATTAAGAGTAGGTTTAATTCCTTAAGATTTTTCACATAAAATGACTTAAAAGGACGAAAGACTGAATAGACGATTTTAATATAAAGTGGGTCAAATATTAAAAATGTCACAACATATTGATAAGTTTTGACTATTTACTTTTTTTCAATTTAATTTATAATTTTTTTTATAAAAATATATTTATTCTTTAACAAACCCCGTATAAAACTAAGTTTAAAACTTAATGCAAATAAATAAAATTTGAAAAAAATCAAGCTTTTTAATTCGATTTCTTATAAGAATTTTGAGTACGCAGTTTTGTATCTCATTCGATTCTAGTATAATAAGGTAGAAGTTTGAAGTAACTACGACTTACCGTTAATTTTTAGCATTTTCTTTATGGGTGTTGCGCATTTTCTTGCATATTATGAATCATCCCATTTTTTATATAGAATATAAAGAGCAACAAAAATCCACAAATATACGGTAAGTCGACATACATACATATATTGCATGCACATACATACGTAGTTTGAATACATTAGGGTAATTCATCTAAACGCGCCAATGGCTCGTTACCATGTAACCCTGGTAAACTTACTTAATTTTGTATAGAAAATCGGGTTATTTACGAGGTTTACGCGGTTATGAGGAATTTACGCGTTTCCACGAATACCCATATTTTATTTATAGAAGCCACGTAAAGCATAGAGAAGCCCTGTGAAAAGCCGCACTTGCCAAAAGCGAGGTAAATTGATTGGCTATAAAATAAATACTCTTTAAAAGATTCTGCAAGAATGTTGTAGTTACTTACCGTGACAGAAGTAGATGCGAGCTTAGCAAGAATATTATGTAGTTGTGTACATATATGACGTATTTAAATTCATACATAAATCAATTTACCACCACCCCAAATTCACGCTTTCATATTTCGGTATGCTAACGGAGAAGAAATGTTTGCAGAGCTCTACGACTGTAACATAAGATTAAAATTAAAAGAATTTTGATACAAAAACAATATTTGCTTTATATAAATAAATATTAAATATTTATTTTATGATTTTATTTTAAGGTAAGTCTAATGGAAGTAAGTTTCTACTATTCGCAGTCTGGTAGTTCTTGCTTGTGTTTGTAAGTGGTTTTGTGATATTGAAATATTTTCATTGGATTCATCTAAATCTATTGGGGTATTCACAACGATGTCGTAAGTGTCCTATTGTTGTGTGTCGTCAACTTTAAACGCATAAAAAATATATATGGGGTGTTCGCAAGGTACCATCAATGTCATATTATGAATTTTCGCAGTGCTAAAAAATAGTTGGTTGTTGTTTCAGGTTTTCTAAACATTTATTTAAGCTTTTAAAGTTTACGACATACAACAATACGACACCGTTGTGAATCCCTCATATATTTTTTCAATTGCTTCGGTTACTGGAACATTAGCTTTTAATAGGATATTGTGGAACACTATACAAGCGTTTATTATTTTTCCTGCTTTTTCTGGTCCATTGCATAAAGTTCTTTGTCGAGATAAACATCGAAACCGGCCTTTTAAAATTCCTATGCAGCGCCGAACTATACGTCGCGTTTTCTTATATGCCACATTATATCTTTCTTCTGCTTTATTTGCTGGATTAGCTATAGGAGTCATCAACCATGGTTGGAGTGGAAATTTGCTAATCCCTAGCAACCAGTAATAACGATGACCTCTCGTGTACTTTTCTTTTAGAATAATTTTGAATTGCCGAAGTCCGCCAGATGTATGCATCATGCGACGTACCTGGGAACTTCGCATTGGCATAGCAAATTTGGTCTTTTGAATCGCAAATAAGTAATAAGTTGATGGAATGACCACCTATAGATGTACACAATTGACTGAGTTTAACTTTTCAAATTGAAAGTAAAAAAACTTACCTTTTCTACAGTAGTATAAACTTTCCAGATCTCCTTTAGGTGCTATAATTTTGATGTGACTCCCATCCATTAAGCCAATTATACCCGGGAAACCATATTTTTGGTAAAATTCCGCTTTTATCCCAGGTTCCTCCGCTTCGTTTGGAAACCGCACGTAAGTCGCTTGAACAGTGTTGAGAATGGTTGTGACTTCCTCAACACATCTACTGACAGTCGTTTGTGATAAACAGGACAAAAAATCTTGTCCTATTGGGCGCTGGTAGCTTCCGGTGGCAAACAAATCTCAAAGCGGACAACATTTTCATATACGTAGGAATAGCTGTCTTTCGTCTCGAAGACCGGAAAAACTGCGAAAGCTGGGCTAGGGTCTCGTTGAAAATAGTTTTTGGAAATCTATATAACTCTATAAAATGCTCCTCGCTTATCTCAAATGGATTTTGCACATCTCGCAGATTCCTTCTTTCGACCACAATAGTCCGCCTTAAATACAAAAATAACCATATGCATACATATGCACATGAGAAGAGTATTTAACATAACTAAAACACGTTATCACACCTTTGTCTACGCCGCAATCTAAAAGCAATAATATTTCCACTCATTAAATCCATTATGTTTCTCAATGTTAGTTTTTAGTTTATTTAGTTTGTTCTTCATTTGTTTTGTTGATCATAATATTTCCTCAGTGACAGATGACTTTTGCATTCAGCGCGATATTCAGCACAATTTTTACACAGTGGTTTAGAGAATCGCATGAAACCTGAAAGTGTACACTTGAGAAAATATGAGTTTTGCACTCGGTGTACACTTTGCATTTTCTCACTGTTACAGAATCCAGCCCCTGGTGTGTATTTTATTAAATTTTGTACCTGAATTCAATAATTTTATTTTCTGGTTGATTGGGAGAAATATAAATTGCCACAGATATAACGGTTCTCACGTGGTCTAATCTGCTTTCACAAGATAATATTTCTCCCGCCTTAGACGTTTGAACAGACATTGATTCCAGTTGCTGTGCATTGAATTCTATTTGTGGAGTAACAATGCATGTGTGTTATGGTAGATTACAACTCTAAAGTGTTCTCATTATCCAACCATGTCTCCGCAAGAATTAGAAAATTTGACGATTCATATATGTAATCCTTTTTCAATTGTTTCAAGTCGATGCAAGATTCAGCCTTTGAAATTCAGCTTGCAACTCAATTGTGGATACTGTTGCTCTTCGACCATGATAGAATTTTCAAATTTTTAATTTTTTCTTGAGACGAGATGTAACCCTCTAATCGATGTCACTCATAATAATCTGTTGAGCGTATAAGATATCACATAATGACCTCCTTGGGAGTTATAAATCGTTATCGCACACGCAGAGATCAGAGGAAAATGGTCACACTTTACGATTACCGTTTTATCAGGAAGGTAGTAATGTTATAGAAGATGTCCTGCGATCTATTGTTACCACCTGTGGAGAAAATTGTGCTTTTGTATTGATGACGCTGCTTTTCTTCTGATTTTTTCTCCCGTTTTGGGAGAATTAGGGAATTCCAGCCATAAACGAGCACACAACACACAAACTTTTATCAGCTTATTGACTACCCTGCGAAAATCGTTGGACCACGTCGTCCATTTGGCCGATATTGGAGTACTACTTATGAAATGCTCCTCTGTACCGGCACACCTCGTGTTTCTAAACCCGCTTATTGATCGAGTTTAACGATCGTTATCCCTACACGGAATTTATCAGGCTGTGTTGACGAGAGGTAGATACTCCATGGAGTAATCCTTGAAGAAGTTTTGTGCCACTCTGATGTAATGCAGAGCTGTAGTATATGGTACTGCCCTAGTACATCGCAATCATATGGATTTTGGTTAATTTTGGGTACTCCTTGACCCTTAGGGGTACTCCTGTTCCCGTACTTCACGATTTGCAGGATTTGCAAAGTGAGCAACCCATGTGCGAGATGCGGTAACCAATCCCAGTGGAGCCTTGGGTCACGGCAGAAAGAGAGGGAGCTTCGGTGGGGCCACTCTGACTTATACGGTTGAAGGGCTCACTGAAGTCTGCAGCGTCTGTTCACCAGTAGGTGCGGCTGCAAGCGGGTGTCTGCTTGGAGCAAGCGGCTCGCTATATAAACGTGTATTTGGTTGCGAAACCACCCCCGTCCCAGGTAATGGGTTGTGCGCTGGGCTTGGGACCCGCCACGTAAAAACCACTTCCAGTGAAGAAGCAAGGCAAAGCCTCGGATGAGACCCCCCCTTATGATGACGACCACGGCAAACGTTTAAAGGACTACGATTTGAGGGCATGCACCTGGAATGTCCGGACCCTTAATGGGGAAGGTGCCTCTGCCCGGCTGGTTGATGTCCTCGTAAGGACAAAAGCTGACATCACCGCCATCCAAGAAATGCGTTGGACGGGGCAAGGCAAACAATGTCTGGGGCCTTGCGACGTCTACTACAGCTGCCATGTAAAGGAGCGCAAATTCGGAGTTGGATTTGTGGTGGGAGAGAGACTCCGTCGCCGAGTACTGTCGTTCACCCCGGTGGACGAGCGTCTAGCCACAATCCGCATCAAAGCGAGATTCTTCAACATCTCGCTCATCTGCGCCCATGCCCCGACGGAAGAGAAGGATGAGGCATCCAAGGATCTCTTCTATGAGCGCTTGGAGCGCACGTACGAGCGCTGCCCCCGTCATGATATCAAAATCGTGCTTGGCGACTTCAATGCCAGGGTGGGCAAAGAAGGGATCTTTGGAACCACCGTCGGAAAATTCAGCCTCCACGACGAAACGTCCGACAACGGATTGAGGCTGATCGACTTCGCCGGGGCCCGAAACATGGTAGTATGCAGTACTAGGTTCAAGCATAAAAAGATCCATCAAGCTACCTGGCTGTCTCCGGATCGAAAAACGAGAAACCAAATCGATCATGTTGTGATAGACGGAAGGCACGCTTCCAGTGTTTTAGACGTACGCACACTCCGAGGCCCAAACATCGACTCGGACCACTATCTTGTTGCAGCCAAGATACGCACCCGCCTATGTGCAGCAAAAAATGTGCGCCCAAATATGCAAGGAAAGCTTAACGTCGAAAAGCTGCAATCACAACAGACAGCCAGCGCTTTCGCTACTCGACTCTCACACCTGCTCTCAGAGAGCACTCTTCAACAAACCGACATATGCGAGCAGTGGAACCACATTTCCCGCTCATTAAGTACCGCCGCCGAAGAAGTAGTCGGATTTCAGCGAGCCCGAAAGAACAACTGGTACGATGAGGAGTGTCAGGAAGCTGCAGAGAAAAAAGATGCCGCCTACAGGGCCACGCTGCGATCGGGCGCAACGCGCGCTATGTGGGACCGCTATAGGGATCTGAAGAGGGAAGCGAGACGTATTTGCCGCAACAAGAAGAGAGAGGCAGAAATACGTGAGTGCGAAGAGCTTGAAATGCTGGCCGACAGGAGGAATGCCCGAAAATTTTACCAGAGAGTTAGGCGACTTACGGAAGGTTTAAAGACCGGGGCGCACTCCTGTAAGAACAATAATGGCGACCTAGTAACCGATGTCCAGAGCGTACTTAAATTATGGAGGGAACACTTTTCCGCCCTACTAAATGGTAGCAGCACGGAAAGTTGTGGAGAAGAAGAACCCGAGCCCGCAGTCGATGATGACGGAGTCGACGTTCCACCGCCTGACTATGACGAGGTACGTATAGCAATAACGCGGCTGAAAAACAACAAAGCCGCTGGAGCTGACAGCCTGCCAGCTGAGCTATTCAAGTACGGCGGCGAGGAGTTGATAAGGTGCATGCATCAACTCTTGTGCAGAATATGGTCAGATGAACGCATGCCCGACGACTGGAATTTAAGTGTGCTCTGCCCAATCCACAAGAAAGGTGACCCCGCCATTCGCGCCAACTACCGCGGGATCAGCCTTCTAAGCATAGGTTACAAGGTCTTATCGAGCGTATTGTGTGAAAGACTGAAGCCCACCGTCAATGAACTGATTGGGCCTTATCAGTGTGGCTTTAGACCTGGCAAATCCACCATAGACCAGGTATTCACAATACGCCAAATCTTGGAAAAGACCCGCGAGAAAAGGATCGACACTCACCACCTATTTGTCGACTTTAAAGCCGCTTTTGACAGCACTAAAAGGAGTTGCCTATACGCCGCTATGTCTGAATTTGGCATCCCCTCAAAACTCATACGGCTGTGTAAAATGACGTTGAGCAATACCACCAGCTCCGTCAGAATTGGAAAAGACCTCTCCGAGCCGTTCGCCACAAAACGGGGTTTCAGACAGGGCGACTCCCTTTCATGTGACTTCTTTAATCTGATGTTGGAGAAGATAATAAGAGCTGCAGAACTGAACCGCTCAGGAACAATTTACTACAAGAGCGTGCAATTGCTGGCTTATGCCGATGACATCGACATCATCGGTAACAAAAACCGCGAAGTCTGTTCTGCCTTTTCCAAGTTGGATAGGGAAGCAAAGCGAATGGGTCTGGTGGTAAACGAGGACAAGACGAAGTATCTCCTGTCATCAAACAAACAGTCAGCACATTCGCGCCTTGGCACCCACGTCACTGTTGACAGTTACAATTTCGAGAAAGTAGAGAATTTCGTTTACTTGGGAACCAGCATTAACACCGATAATAATGTCAGCATTGAAATCCAACGTAGAATCACTCTTGCCAACAAGTGCTACTTTGGACTGAGTAGGCAATTCAGGAGTAAAGTCCTCTCTCGACGTACGAAAACCACGCTCTATAAGTCACTCATCATGCCCGTGCTGGTATATGGCGCAGAAGCATGGACAATGACAACATCCGATGAGGCGGCTCTTGGGGTGTTTGAGAGAAAGATTTTGCGGAAGATTTACGGTCCTTTACGCGTTGGCGACGGCGAGTACCGCAGACGATGGAACGATGAGCTGTATGAGCTTTACAACGATATGGACATAGTGCAGCGAATTAAAATACAGCGGCTCCGCTGGCTTGGTCATGTCGTTCGAATGGACACCGACGCTCCAGCTCTGAAAGTATTCAACTCGGAACCCGCTGGTGGTAGCAGAGGAAGAGGGAGGCTCCCACTGCGATGGAAAGATCAGAGAGAGAAACGACTGGCGTGCTTTGCTGAACTCGGCCAAAATCGCTTAGGCGGTTACAGCGTCAAAAAAGGAGAAGAAGAGAAGAAGATAATTATTGACACCTGCGGTTTGACACTCCCTTGCATTTACGAAGGACAAAGGGGAAGAATGCAATCGCTTGTTGCGAAAATGGTAGTAGAAAAGTATGCAAAGTAGGCAATTATTAGTGAAATTCCTTTTGTAAATTCTGGCATTTTAAACGAAATATTGAACGAAATCTTAATGTATTTGCGTGAATTTCGTAATTGATGTGCTGTTTAGCTGTATAAAAACTGCAAAAGGACTCAAAATTAAAATAAAACTACTATGAGATTTATGTAAACATCCAATTTAAAAACAATTTATGTTTTATCAGTTAAATGTGCTTCGTATGCTATACAAATAAACATATTGCACAAAAGCTTATACTTCTATTTCACAGCAAAGCTACACTTTTTTCAAGTAAATTTGCAAAGAAGCAACACGAGCGAGAGAGACAACTGTTAGCTTATCCAACCTTGTATTATTGAATCATGACTTCAACCTTTTGCTTGGATTCTATGCGCTGACATATTTACGCACGTAGACTCCACGTCGGCACCAGTGTTGCTACTTTGTGAGTAATTCCTCAAAACGTGAGGAATTTCGGATGCGCCTGAGTATTTTTTGAGGATTTTTATTTTGAGGAATTTTCTCTTGATATTTTTGCAGATAACAAATGCAACCGACTATTTTAAAAAAATGTTTGAAAGAAAATTTTATTTGTTGGTATGGAATTGTATTTCAATTACACAATTTTATTTGTTTTACGGTTTGCGGCATATATTTTACCGAAATTTTGTAGTAAAATTTACATTATTTCCGTATATTTGAGAAGTTTGGTTTATTTCAGTTTCAACATGTGATCATTCTGTTTTGAATAAGTAAAAATCTTATTGAGAAGTACATCCTACAAATCCCCAGTGGTATTAAAGCCCATATTTGAAGCTAGTTACTCTGCAAGAAGGTATTTTGTTCCTTGAATAACGATTTTGTTGTTCGCACGGTATGAATAGCAACGTTTTACCGCTGGAATTTTCAAATAATTTCGGCCAAATTTGCGAAAAATTTGCCAACTTAATGCGCAAAAAATGTTTCTACTTCTGAATATTCATTTTTGCCATAGTGAAAAGATTTCATTTGTTTTCTTTAATTCAAAGATCCCTTTCGCCAAGGACTGGTTTGCCGTAGAAGCCGGATGACTCTCCAAGTTGTGGTGGGCATCTGGATCAACTATATTGAAATTGTTTTCATCACTGAAAATAGCGTTTTTCAAATCTTCCTACAAAATTTAAAATTTTTGTAAAATGCTAAAAAGCATTTCGTGCCATAAGTGGGCTGTGGTTTAGCGATTTATTTCTAAGTACAAAACCTGTGTTTATTATTTATTGTAAACTTTTACTTGTGGCAGAGAGATTCAAATGCATTTAAAATTTTTGGTAAATCATTATGTTTCTAGCAGATAACCTTCAGATATGTCATTTGCAGCACTCTTTTGGGGTTGCATAGGGCCATCAAGCTTACTATTTCCATAGTCGTTGGGATTTTTAAAGGAACTTCTTATTATATTCTGCTATCCGATTACCTC
This sequence comes from Rhagoletis zephyria, assembly GCF_001687245.7. Classification (NCBI taxonomy): domain Eukaryota; kingdom Metazoa; phylum Arthropoda; class Insecta; order Diptera; family Tephritidae; genus Rhagoletis; species Rhagoletis zephyria. The sequence goes on along the minus strand of NW_016157733.1, from coordinate 9,501 downwards.
AGCAGTTAATTAATTTATTTCCATGCCACAAAAATTCATTCCGTCCGGGCTCTTCTTCAGATAGTTCAAAGCCACGGGATATTATGGGCCATAATATAACTAGGGAAAATAATAAAATGGTTTTTATTACACTGTACAGCACTCGGCTGGGTATTGGACCAAACCAACTTTTTTTAAGAGATTGAGTCATAAGTAAAAAAAAGTAATTTCTCCGTTTTTCGAAGTTAGCCTCCGAAATCGAGATATGGGCATTCGAAGTTCGAAGTTGGACCTTTGGTAAAAAATTATTTTTAATTATTGCATGTAAAAAGTTAAAAAAGTAAAAATACAGACGTGGTCCGCCTTTTGCTCTTATTTATATGGTATATAATTTTTTTTTGTTGAAACTTATATTACAGGTGCTATAACGGGTCAAAAGTCAGATCTTTAAAAGATTAAGAACTTAATATTTCAGAAAATTTTGAACTGATTTTTAAAAAAATCATATCGTTGTAAAGGTGATTTAATCTCCTTTCTTGCATATGCATATTTGTATACTTCGTATATAAAAATTTGAGAAAAAACACATTTAAATGAAAAAATATCTGTTCTTGAATAAAAAAATATTTTAAACAAAAAAAAAAATTACTAACCGATTTTTAAAAAATTGGTATCGTTGTAAAGGCGATTAAAGCCCCTTTCTTCTTCTATACAAATTTGTATACTTCGTGAATAAAAATTTGAGAAAAAACACTTAAAAGAAAAAAATAACTTTTTTTATAAAAAAAGTTATTTTTTTCTTTTAAGTGTTTTTTCTCAAATTTTTATTCACGAAGTATACAAATTTGTATACTTCGTGAATAAAAATTTGAGAAAAAACACTTAAAAGAAAAAAATAACTTTTTTTATAAAAAAAAATATTTTAAACAAAAAAATTACTCACCGATTTTTTAAAAATTGTCATTGTTGTTAAGGCGATTAATTCCCCTTTCGCCTAATATGCTATTTGTATACTTCATATATAAAAACTAGCAGACCCGGCGAACTTCGTCCCGCCCAAAATTTTTATTTTTCTATTGAAACTTTTTCACCAACAATTCACGTTCACGATTTTCATTGGCACATTCATCTGCTAAGATTATGGTTTGGTGGTCATTTGCCGCCTTAAATAACCTAAACAAAGTGTTATATCCGTGAAGAAGTTCTTGAAATTCTCCAACTGTGCAGCATTTCATAGCACGGTTATTCGCAAAACGAAGTAAATTTGATAAATTTTTTCCTCTTCACTCCCTGGCGGCAACAATGACGCGGTTCTATAGTGAATCTGTCCTAGAAGCTTTACAGTATAGTTGGTGGAAATTTCAAAATGGGTGGGAATCATTGTTCTACAGAAATGCAATATACATATACTTATTTCAGACGAAATACCTTAAAAGCTTGAACGCATAATAATATTGGAAAATCACATCCATTGGGCCAATCATAACACAGGAGAGTTCGATATACTCAATGGTGCAACAGGTCGATTTAATCTGACCTTCACGGCACCTTTTCTCACTTGGCTATTTTTAGTAATAACTCGACTCCAGCGCCACTTGGCAGCACGTTTTTGCAATAGTATTGCTCTTACCATGACCAATACATATTTAAAATATTAGCCAAATCGAGTCATAAATAAGGTTTTTAGTAATAACTCAACTACAGCGCAACTGGTGGATTGAATTGTGAAACTAAACCATCCAGAGACCAGTGTTGCCAGGTCTTCGGCATGAGAAAACGTCCCTCTTGGTCTGAAAAAACGTAATTTCCTACCCAAAAAACGTCTTTTTCAAATGTATGCACAAAGAATTGTTCTTATTAAACTTTTATTGTATACAAAGGTACATATGTATGTAAGGTATATTAAAATGTCATTTGCTCTGTCACATTTAAAATTCATTCTAAACTGGTTTGAGATCGTTAATATAAAAATCATTTTGTACATAAACTTGTGATCAGCTGATTAAGTCATCGATTTTGGCTGTTTCTTTTTTGTTTATTTAATGTTTATTATTTTTCCATGAAAGCGCAGCTCATTATATAACAAACAAAATATAAATCCACATTTTCAACTCTGTGCAAAAATTATAAAAAATCTGCAAAATATCAGCTAGATTTTCAAATTTTTATTCAGATTTTTTAGAATTTTTTGAGTATGCAGGTTGATAGCTCATTAAATTCCAGGGCAATAATGTGCAAGTTTTAAGGTGCTAAAGAATCGCGTTCATTTTTAATATATATATATTTGTTTTTCTTGTAAACATTTGGTTAAGTGGTCTGTGGTCGAAACTGCTAAATTGCGTTCTGTTAAGAAGGAACATAGCAATATTTCGACTTTTTTACGTTCATTACCTTTTCAATAAGGGGCCCCATGCGACTGATTGTGGCACTTTTTTATGCGCTTAAATAAGGGTTAAGTCATCTGTGTCCAAAGAATGAATTTCTTTCGAAGCTGCTGCTGCAAAAAACAAAGCTTTTAAAGATTTATTAAGAAAATAATTCAAAATCAGTTCTACTGGGAAGTTAAAAAACGTAATTTTTACATAAAAAACATCCAAACGTCAACAGGATAAAAAAAACGTCCAAATGACGTTAAAAACGTCAACCTGGCAACGCTGCCAGAGACCCACTCAAACACACACAAAAAATGTCGTTAAAATCCGTACAATCATTTAGGAGGATTTCACTCACAAACACACCTACAGAAGAATGATAAATACATTCAAAGATAGCTAAAAGTCGGTACGTTGGTAGGCCTCACGCCCCCTTTTCAAATAGCCCCAATTTTCTCCATGAGTATGGGCTTGATTTCATATACATACAAATCTCCTTACGAAGTTCCAGTACTCTACCATGAATACTTTCAGAGATATGCAATATAAAATTTCGGTTTGTATGAGAGGTGCCACGCTCCCTTTACCAATAGCTCCCATTTTTCTTCATGAGTATGCGAATGATTTCATATATCTCCATACTAAGTTCCAATACTCTACCATGGACATTTCCAGAGATATGCAGTATGAAAAATTGGGTTTGTATGGGAGGGGCAACGCCCCCTTTTACAATAGCTCAAATTTGTCTCCAAGAGAATGCGATTGATTTCGTATATCGCCATACCAAGTTCCAGAACTTTACCATGAACACTTCCAGAGATATGCAGTATGAAAAATTCGGTTTGTATGGGAGGTGCCACGCCCCCTTTTCCAATAGCTCAAATTTTTCTTCAGGATTATGTGATTGATTTCTTATATCTCCATACCAAGCTTCAGAACTCTACCATGAGCACTTCCAGATATATCCAGTATGAACAATTCGGTTTGTATTGGAGGTGCTACGCCCCCTTTTCAAATAGCTCCTATTTTTCTCATAGAGTATGCGATTAATTTCGTATATCTCCATACCAAGTTGCAGAACTCTACCGTGAACACTTCCAGAGATAAGTAGTATGAAAAATTTGGTTTGTATGAGAGGTGCCACGCCTTCTTTTCCAATAGCTCCAATTCTTCTCCAAGAGTATACGATTGATTTCTAATATCACCGTACCAAGTTCCAGAACTCTACCGTGAACACTTCCAGAGATACGTAGTATGAAAAATTTGGCTTGTATGGGAGGTGCCACGCCCCCTTTTCCAATAGCTCCAATTTTTCTCCAAGAGTATGCGATTGATTTCGTATATCTCCATACCAAGATCCAGAACTCTACCATGAACACTTTCAATTCAATTCAATTCAATCTTTATTTAGCCTATGACTTATAAAAAATCTTACAGACTAGATTACAAAAAACACCTTAGAATTATATAATAACATACAATAACAGCAGAAACATATTACAAAGTACATTTACTCATATAGGAGCAAATTTAATCAACTAATTAAATATAACCCTATTAAGTAAAAAGTTGTACATACTTAGTGTATAAGATTAGGAGTAAATAGATTCAATCATAGATTTGAATAAGGACCTAGAAGTCGAGAACTCAATATTCAACCTTCCTGAGATGCAGTTGAATTCCGAAAGAGCTCTAAAAACCGGAGCCAGATAAAAATAATTCGCTTTGACTGGTTGCAAGTAAAATGGCAATTGAAAACGCAATACTCTGTGGGGAACGTTAAAGCTTATCAGTTCAAGCAAGTTAGGGCAGTCTATATATCCATTAATTAAGTCATAGACAAACATAAGCGACTGGACAATTCTCCTCCCTTCCAGAGATTTCAAATTAATTAGTTTGCACCTAGCACCATATGAAGGAAGAGGTTCCGAGAAATTAAGCGGCTGAAGAGCAAAGCGAATAAATTTTCGTTGAACACGTTCAATTTTACAAGCGTGAGAACTGTAAATTTGGTTCCAAATTACTGAAGCATACTCTAATTTCGAACGAACAAGTGCATCGTCGGCCGCTGTGGTGTAGTGGTAAGCAGTGCGCGCTTCCACTCCACAATGCCTGGGTTCAAACCCTGGTCAAAGCAACATCGCAAAAATATAGAAAAAAGGTTTTTTCTTAACAGCGGTCGTCCCTCGGCAGGCAATGGCAAACCTCCGAGTGTATTTCTGCCATGAAAAACAGCTTCTCATAAAAATACAATCGCCGTTCGGAGTCGGCGTAAAACTGTAGGTCC
>NW_016157733.1:0-2384 GCF_001687245.7 Rhagoletis zephyria | reverse complement strand
TAGAGTGTGGTTTTTGTACGTCGAGAGAGAACTTTACTCCCGAATTGCCTATTCAGTCCAAAGTTGCATTTGTTGGCTAGAGTGATTCTGCATTGGATTTCCATACTGACATTATTATCGGTGTTAATGCTGGTTCCCAAGTAAACGACATTCTCTACTTTCTCGATATTACAACTGGCAACAGTAATGTGGGTGTCAAGGCGGGACTGCTCTGACTCTTTGTTTGATGACAGGAGATACTTCGTCTTGTCTTCGTTGATCACCAAACCCAATCGCTTTGCTTCTTTACCCAACTTGGAAAAGGCAGGACAGACTTCGACGTTTTTGTTACCGATGATATCGATGTCATTGGTATACACCAGAAATTACACGCCCTTGTAAAAAATTGTTCCTGAGTGGTTCAGTTCTGCAGCTCTTATTATCTTAACACTTCCATCATGCGATCGTAAATGCCCATCTGAATTCGCTTTAATTTGGGAATGTTTGTTTGGGCATATAACAGGAGTTCACAATAGTAATAGTAATCATAATCATAATAATATTATCTGATGTTATTCAAAATTTCTTTACTCGCAACATACTTAGGCCAAAAATATAGTGGAGCGGCGAGCGAAGAGCATCGAGCAAAGCGTCGATTTCAAACGCATATGATTCAATGGGATAGCCATATATCTAATACTTCTATATTGATAGTAACGTATCTTCACTATGTGTTTTTATTCCGCAATCAAAGGGAGACAGCCTATCAAATAAATGTTTGCTTGTGTTAGTATAAATGTATCTTTGTGAACTATTACAAACAAACCACTGTCAATTCACTCCAGGAGCGGTTTAAATTACAAAAATTAAAAAAATAGAAAAATAAAATAACCAAAAATTTTTCCCTGAACGTGATTGGGGCGAGCGTTGTGGTAACCGGCGGATTTTAATAAGCAGCAAGAGATGTATAAGTTACACTTGAAGCGATCACCATAACCACTCTTAAAAGATAGGATGAGAGGATCCGTGCCTTCCTTTCCAGCATCTTAGCCAGCATGTAGCGTCTGCCCGTTTTCCCTAATACGGTTCATTTTTAAGTAAATAGTATAACATACTGACGCGTGCAACACAATTCCTTTTTCCTTACTTTTTTGTTCAAAAGTTAAACACAATTTTTTTTTTGGCTTTAATTATAATTTAATTTTCTAAAATATTGACGATTACTGCACCGCTCCTGATTTTTTATTCTTTTCAAATGTCATTCTGAGTACATTGGTTGGTTTCTCGTTCTTTCATTATATATCTGCACTCTAATGTTGGCGGATGTTTCAACGTACTGCCAATATAGAAGTATTACATATATTGGGAGAGCGTATAGTGAAGAGCAAAGCATACACACACTTTTTTGATTGAAGCTTTGCTCGATGAAAGCTCTTCGCTTCACTCGCCGCTCCACTATGTTTTGACCTATGGCGCTATGGCGACCGAACGAAATTGTTTATAATTCAAATTTAACTGTATATAATGTAAAGGAATGGTGACAACAATTTTAAGTTTTCATTATTTCATTTCACGGGATATTTTTATGTTTTCGTTACGCTTCTTATCATTGANAAAGCGTACACACACTTTTTTAATTGAAGCCTTGCTCGATGAAAGCTCTTCGCTTAACTCGCCGCTTCACTATGTTTTGACCTATGGCGCTATGGCGACCAAACGAAATTGTTTATAATTCAAATTTAATTGTTTTATAATGTAAAGGAATGGTGACAACAATTTTAAGTTTTCATTATTTCATTTCACGGGATATTTTTATGTTTTCGTTACGCTTTTTATCATTTCTTCATTTGTATCCGTAACGTTTTATTAATTTTTTTCCATTGCGTAATTTGTATACCAACTTATCACTTCGTTTGATAAGATATCGTAAATTCTCTTTTTTCAAACTGTCCGGATTTGGATAAGTAGAAACATTAAAAAAAAATATATAGTAAAGCTTTTTCAATCACCGTTTCGAACCAGTTATAATACTTCATTTAATTTCAATATTTTCAGTTTATTTTACATATTGCATAATCCTATTTAGAATAATTGCAAATCAAGATTTCTTTCGTTTGGTACCCATATTGTAACATTTCATTTATTTTATCAATTTAATTGAGTTAAATTTTCAAACAGGTGGCAAACCTCCTCAAACATATTTTCGGCTGTAAGTCTTCTTAAAACTATTTAGTTTGATACCCACATCGTTTATTTAATCAATTTAACTGAGTTACAGTTTTAAAATAGGTTGCAACCCCCCTCAAAAATCTTTCCAGCAGTCATGTTTTTTAGACCTCTTTAATTTGATTCATATATTTATTTTATCGATTAAATTTAGTTAAATTTTCAACAGGTAACAACCC